>NC_064411.1:28957500-29067500 GCF_023375975.1 Astyanax mexicanus
ACACACCCGGACACAGCCGAGAGCTGAGAGCGCTGGAGAAATGCCTGCAGGTAAGAGACTCAGCAGTCCTGATTATTTACTCTCCACCAGCAGGGTTTACTCACTCTCTCACTCTGTACACAGACTGACCTCCTGCCTCTCCACCCCTCTGCATGCTGGGAGGGTAACTGACTAGCTGTCATAGTTCCTTCTGTAAACACTGAGCTCAAACAAGTGGTTCCTAATCTTATGGCATCTTAAGACGTTTTAGCCTCATCTGACACCAGCAACACCAGCCCCAACTCACTTTCACCACTTAATAACACTGAATACAACAGAATCATAGCTTATCTAAGTGAAATGATCTCATTTCAAGTCAAAACATCTTATTTTTAGATGCTCTGATAAGATTATTTTGCTTAATTTATGTACTAATAATATTCTCATATATACGTCTCATTTTACATTTATTATCCTCTAGTTTTTGCATTGTATTTTGTGGGTAGACAGGATGACAATAGCTCCTCAAACATTTATTTACAAACTAAATGTATGGAAAGTTCTTTTTAAAGTGAATGGAGTGCAGGATTTAAATTAACCAAAAATGAGATCTCTATAATGCAGTTTATACTCATATAAAATATAAGCTATGAAATTTTACTATTAAAAAGATTTCAGGTCCGTATGGCAGTTAACAGTGTGTGGATAACTGGAATTCCCGTTTCTATGAGTAAAACAAAAATTATAACTCGTTATAGATATACAGTACCTTAATGTCATGGCAAATAAATTGGCCATTTACACAAAAAATACAGTACCTTATACAGACAAAAAGTAATCCAAACTATGAAGAAAAACATATGGAATTGTTTAGTAAACGAAAAAGTGTAAAACAAACCAGATATGCCAAATATGTTTTATATTTTACATTCTCCAAAGTAGCACCCTTTGCTTTGATGACAGCTTTGCGCATCTTAGCATCTCAGTCACCTGGAATTCAGGCTTTCAGTTAACAGCTGTGCTGAACTGATCAAGAGTTAATTACTTGAATTTCTTGCCTGTTAATGTGTTTGAGAGCATCAGTTGTAAAGTTGTGAAGAGGTAGAGTTACAGATATACAGTGAATAGCTCTTTTTGAGTGATGTTCTAATCCATATTATTGCAAGAACTATTCAACTAAGATCAGGCGAGACGAAAATGTCACGTAATTTGATATTATGCTTGAGTGCAGTTGCAAGGACTATCAAAAAAAACATGATACATGATATGATGAAACTGGCACTTATCAGGACTGCCCAAGGACAGGAAGAGCAAGAGTTTCCTCAGTTGTTTAGGATAAGTTCATTAGAGTTACCAGCCTCAGAAACCACAAATTAACAGCTCCCAGATAAGAGCACCTAAATACTTCACAGAGTATTTTGGTTTGTTTAAGACTTTTAAGGTTCTACATGAGTCCTTATGTTTTCCTTTTTACTGTATTTACAGTATTCATTTACTGTGTTGCTGAAATTTTATTAGTAAAAAAGTGTATTGCTGGTGTGTTTTTTTTTAGAATATGATATCCTGCCATATGCACTTGTTATTGTTGTTGTTACTGACAAGGCTGAGACCAAACAAGTGTTTTGTAATTTCATTTTCACACACAGTGAAATAAGTGAGAGTGACGCGCTTCCTGCTGCGCTACTGCTGTGGTTTTAAACTTGCTTGTCGCAGGACGGGTGGAAAAGTAGCTTACTCAGCAGAGTCTGTGGGTCATGCTCTTCCTCTGTGTCTGCAGTGGAGGAAGTTTGGGTGGGAATGGCTGTAGATTTCCAGTGTCTGGGAAGAATGATAATGAGTGTCAGAACCTGCAGCTTTTCTAGGGCTGGCTTCCATCTGTGTAGCTGTAATGCTTGTTTTCCTGCTTTTATTTTAAGGAGCAGTGTGAAGATTTTATTATTATTTGTGCTTCTGATACGTTTGCACTGTATTTTTTTTATCAAGCACGTTTTAATATCAGACGAAAAAAAAAAACAGAATAAATACAAAAAGCAGTTTATAAAGGATAATTTCGTTTGTCAATCAAGCTTTACTGATAACTGGCAATGAGTCTTTCACGTCTCTTTACAGAATTGTTTTAATTTAGACACATTGGAGGGTTTTCCAGCATAAACACCCGGTTTAAGATCATCCACAGCATCTCAATCAATCAGACTTTAACTAGGTCACTCCAAAACCTTCATTTAGTTTTTTTTTAAGCCGTTCAGAGGTGAACTTGTTTGTGTGCTTTGGTTCATTGTCCTGCTGCAGAACCCAAGTACTCCTGAGCTTGAGGTCACAAACAGATGGTCGGATATTCTCCTTCAGGATTTTCTGGTAAACAGCAAAGTTGTCCAGACCCTGAAGCAGCAAAGCAGCTACCATCACCATGTTTTACATTCAGTATGATGTTCTTTTTCTGAAATTATGTGTTAGTTTTACTCCAGATGTAACGGGAAACACACCTTCCAAAAAGCTCCACTTTTGTCCTCAGTCTAAAGAATATTTACCCAAAGTTCTGGAGATCATCAAGATGTTTGTTGGTAAATGTGAGATGGAATGTTGTGTTCTTTTTGGTCAGCAATGTTTTTTTTTATCTCAGATTCTCCCATAGAGACCATTTTCATCCAGTCTCTTTCTTATTATTGAATCATTAATTCTGACATTAACGGGGACAAGTGAGACCTGCAGTTCTTTAAATGTTGTTCTGGGTTCTTTTGTGACCTCCTGGATGAGTTGTTCATGCCCTTTTGGAGTCATTTCAGTAGGCCAAAAAAAAGAAATTTGTAAGGAAGCAAATACTTTGAGTTATTGATGGCAGGTTTGTGGGTTTGATACCCAGGTTTACCAAGCTGCCACTGTTGGGCCCTTGACCCTGGAGGCTGTCCACTGCCTTGGGCATGTACGGTCCACTGTCCACTGTCTTTGTGTGTGTGTGTGTGTGTTTGACTGCACAGATGGGTTAAAGGCAAAGTCAAAGTCCATCTGTGTCCAGCGCAAACTGGTTGTCTTTGTTTTTTGTCTTTTTGGATTGTAAAGATTCTTTCAGATATTTTCAGATTTATTATGATATGGGTTAATAAAGTCTTATAGTTTCTACAGAACTATAAGTACAGTGGCTTGCAAAAGTATTCATACCCCTTTGAACTTTTACACATTTTGTCCCCTTACAACCACAAACTTAAATGTTTTTTTTGTAAGATTTGAAGTGATAGACAAGCATGAAGTATTGCATAATTGTGAAGTGGAATGGAAATCTGAAAAGTGTGACGTGCGAGAGTATTCAGCCCAATCAGTACTTAGTAGAGCCACCATTCACTGCAACTACAACTGTAAGTGCTTTGGGGTTTGTCTCTACCAGCTTTACCCATTTAGAGACTGAGATTTCTGCCCCATTCTTCTTTATAAAGTCAGGTAGGATGGAGAGCGTCTGTTAACAGCAGTTTTCATGTTTTTCCACAAAAGTTCAACATGATTTAAGCCTGGGTCATTCTAACACATGAATATTATTTGATTTAAACCATTCCACTGTAGCTCTGGCTGTATGTTTAGGTTTAGGGTCATTGTCTTGCTGGAAGGTGAATCTCCTTCCCAGTCTCAAGTCTTTTGTTGCCTTCAACAGTTTTTTTTTTCAGGATTGCCCTGTATTTATCTCCAACCATCTTCCCATTAACTCTGACCAATTTCTTTGTCCCTGCTGAAGAAAATCATCCCCACAGCATGATGCTGACACCACCATGTTTCACAGTGGGGATAGTGTGTTCAGGATGATGAGCAGTGTTATTTTTCCTCCTCATATAGAACAGAACCACAGAACCTTCTTCCACATGTTTGCTGCCTGGCAGCAATTCATATGTTTCTTTTAACAATGGTTTTCTTCTTGACACTTTTCCATAAAGGCCGCATTTGTGGAGCGCATGACATATAGTGACTGATAGTTGTCCTGTATACAGATTCTCCCACCTGAGCTGCGGATTTCTGCAGCTCCTCCAGAGTGACCATGGGTCTCTGGGCTGCATCTCTGATCAGTGCTCTACTTGCTTAATCTGTCATTTTGGGTGAATGTCCATGACTTGGTAGGTTTGCAGATGTAGAATACTTTTTCTATTTTTGGATGATGGATTGTACAGTTTTTTTTTCTTGGGATACTCAAAGCAAGCTTGCAAAAAACCCTGTTTTAAACTTCTCCACAACTTTATCTCTGACCTGTCTGGTGAGTTTCTTGGTCTTTATGATGCTGTTTGTTCATTAGTATTCTCAAAAAAAAAACAGAACAGCTGTATTTATACTGAGACTAAATTAAAAACAGCTGCACTCTATTATGTAATTTTAAGTGACTTCTGAAGGCAGTTGATTGCACTGGATTTATTTCTGTTTTTTAAAATAAAATGAATACTAGGGGTGTGACGAGACACTAATATCACGAGACGAGACACGACACTGGGTTCACGAGAACGAGACGAGACGAGATTTAAAAATAAAATTTTAAAGAAAACGTCAAAAATGAAAAATGAAGTTTTGTTTGACAAAATCATATAACGCAAACTTAACAGACTGGTTTCTCTCACACATTGATTCTGTAAGAAATTGAAATAAAAATAAAAAATAAAAATAAAACTTTTCTAGGACTTATATGGTGCAAACAATAAGTGCAATCCTCAACCAGTCATATTACAGTTTTTCTCAATTGGTTTGGCTCATTTCTTGAAACTGAGATGACATTCCTATAACTATAAGGTAAATTGGCCAAACAGACTTGCAGTTCTTCACAACACTTCAGATAACCAGCAAAATGTCATATGTCTCCCAAAACGTTCATTCTTGCTTCAAAATGAAGTCCCTCTCCCATATAAATAGTAAGTACCATAAAAATGGCATAGATCCTTCTCAATTGCTTTGGCACATTTTCATTCATTTCGTCCTCCTGTCAAAATAAACCGGACGGTGCAGCACAACTACATGGATCCTTATCACTGCTCATATCGCTCCAAAAACAGTTTACCCATGCGTCAAAACTAATTTCCTTTCTCAAACAAATCAGTGCCCCCAAAATGCATTGTCCCTTTGGCATTGTGTAAGTACTGCAGGTCAAAATGCTTAGATGTTTTGTCTTTATGGCAGAGGTCTAGCTAAAGCCATACAATTTTCACACCACACACACTGCACTCATTCTGCTGAGAAAATTGCAATTATTTTTATTCACAAGTACATGTTTACACATTAGTGTAGGTAGGAAAGAAAAAAATACAAAGGAAAATGTATCAAATATACTATGTATACAAAATACAAAAACCTGCAAAAACAAAACAAAATACATTACAGTATGTAAAAAAACAGTCAAGCATCACAAATGCAGTACAGTAACAGTACAAGAGAACAACCATTACACTGAGAACCAACCAATTGGGATAGATCAACAAGATGCATTCTTTTGGAAAATGTACTAAATGTAGGATGATTGTGTTAAGTGTAGGCTACTTGTACATAACCATTTGCAAAGATGTACTAAGTGCTTGAGACATGTACAAAGCATTTGAAATGTGATGAAAGCAATGAGAAATGCCATTCTGTTATGAGAAACCGCAAGTTAGTTTGGGGATTTGTCCATGTTATTTTGAGAATGTCATCTCAGTTTCAAGAAATGAGCCAAACCAATTGAGAAAAACTGTAAGACTATGGTTTGTGTTTTTTCTCCTAAATTTTTTGTAATTTAAGTATGCATAACCATAACCAGTCATATTAAGACTATGCCTGAAGTGCAAACAGAGACAGAATTTTTTTAAAATACAGTACAGAGCTAAGGGATTAGAACAACTGTCTATGAAACAGTCAGGTGTAGGATTTACTTACAGTATTTACATATGGTTTGTGTCTTGTTGGTCACTCTGTTACTGTTTATTTTTTTCACTGGAGCCAAAATGCAGCCAGACACACAACTTAAAAGTAGCAGAAGCATCTTCTATGTCAGGGGTATTTAATTAGAGTTCAGTATGGTCCAGTTAGAGAAAATTTCGACAGGCCAATGTCCGGACCGATTGTTAACTTGTGTTATGATTAAGTGCCCTATCACGCTTTAGTCACGCCCAGCGCGCTTGGCCTGTCTTTAGTTTCCGCCCGTTCTCGTTTTTCCGCCCGTTCTCGGGCTCCCTATCTCCTTATAAAGGCATTTTTTCACGGTCGCGTCCCAATTCAACAGCCGGAGCAGCGGGACCGTGACGCTGACAACACGGGTTTGATCCCGCGTGAGGAGCGGTGTGTTTATTTATGTATTTTTTTCTTACCGCGTCTGCACAGATCTGATTGACTAAAGAGAGTGTTTTTTCTTTTTTTTCTTCCCGCGAGACAGGTTTAAGCCTGACGAGAAATATTGTCACGTTTTAATCTCGCGATATCTCGTGCCACGAGATCTTGTCACACCCCTAATGAATACTTTTGAATTGTCAATAAAACACATTTAAGTTTGTGGTTGAAAGGTAATAAAATGTGGAAAAGTTCAAGGGGTATGAATACTTTAGCAAGGCACTGTATATCTCCACAGACTGTCTTGACTTGCATAAACGGAACTTGTATTCTACACAAAAGGCTGCAGTGGCATGTTCCCAAGATAGTGATGTTATAAAACAGAAGCTGAGCTATGAACTTGAAGTGTGTTATGTAAAACCATTTTTACTGCAGCATATTACATCACTGTATGACTGTGCTGCCGTTCGTGTGAATATATTCTGTGTGATTCTACATTAAATGGGATAACAGACAGAAAATGCAGAAAAATAAAAAGGCAAAGATTTAATTGTGTTTCTTTTATAACCTAAATGAGCTGAATTTAAGCGTTCTGATCATGTCCACACGGATCCACACTGTCTGATTTACACTCTAAAAAGGGGAAGCATCCATTAAATGACTTCATGTTGTAACAAACTGTCAGACCAGGTTTATTCTGCTGAATTAAATATTTTGAATGGAACTGTGGTTCACTTCCCAAATGTTTAGCCTCCTTTTAAGGACTTCAGTTTCAGGCTTTTACACATTTATGCTTTTAATGGATGTCAATGCAGGCATATTCTATTGAATATTTGAGACCGGGCCAGTTTTAATCCTTTGTTATTACAATCCCAGTTCCAATAAAGTTAAGTAGCTGTGCAAAATGGGAATAAAAATGAAAAATACTGGATTCTGGTGGTCTTTGGGCCTGCAGGTAGTGCTGGATTAAAAAGACACTTTTTGGAATTGTTGGAATTGGAATTGAGATTGAGACTAGTGATTTGGGGCTATTACAAATCAAGGCTGGCGATGGATGATAATATAATCTCAAATTATGTCAGTAATTCAGTTGAAAATGTGAAACTCATATATTATATAGATGTATTAAACACAGAGTGATCTATTTTAAGTGTTTATTTCTTTTATTGTTGATTTATAATGACTTACAAACCCAAAAATCAGTGTTTTAGAACATCAGAATATTATATAAGACCAATTGGTACTTTTGGCAGTGTGGGCAGTGTGCCAAATCCTGCTGGAAAATGAAATCCGCATCTCCATAAAAGTTGAAGTGCTGTAAGATTTTCTGGGAAATTCTTACAGCACTTAGGACTTGATAAAACACAGTGGATCAACACCAGCAGATGATCAGCATGTCTCTCCAATACCATAACTGATCATCAGTAGATTTTACATTTCATTTGTAAATCAAGGGAGCAGAGTCTGGAGGAAGAGTGGAGAGACACACAGTCCAAACTGCTTGAGGTCTAGTGTAAAGTTTAAAAAAAGATTAAGCTGCAAAAGGTGATTTCTGTGTAGTCTGTAGTCTAATAAATATAATGAACAGTCAGAAGAATTGAGTATGGTATGATATCAGAGTAATATCTAGCAGGTAATCTATGTTTTGTGTGGTGTGGTGGGAGCTCTGAGGCCTGCTCCATTTCTTCCCTCTGTTTCAGAGACAGTTAAACTCCCACAGTGTTCATTCCCACCTCAACACCCTCTGCTGTAAAATGGATCTATTTTAAGCCAGTTTTATTAAACAGCACTTGCACGTTTTGCTTTAAAAGGAACAGTTCTTTCAGTATTAAGTACCAGTCAAAAGTTTAAACACTCTTTAGATTCAGTGTTTTTTTTTTCATTATTGTAAATTATTCTGCGTTGTGGATTAATACTATCCAACCTATAGAAACAATGAAAAACATACGATTTTTAAGCACCTCTTGCTTAGATGGAAGTTTTGCACATCTTGGCTGGATTTTCTCAGTCGTATTTATGAGGTAGAGTCACCTATAATGTTCAGCTTTCAGTTAACAGCTGTGCTGAACTCATCAAGAGTTAATTACTTGAATTTCTTGTCTCTTAATTTGTTTGAGAGCATCAGTTAAAGTAAAGTAGTGAAGAGGTAGAGTTACAGGTATACAGTGAAGAGTGAATATTTGAGTAATGTTCAAATCCATATTATACCACAGTTAGTTCCGACCCTGCAATGTGATTGGCTGAGAGGCGTTCTATGAGTGCCGTTATCAGCCAGTAATGCACTGTAACCGAAGCTCTCCATGTATTACTCCGCCACGTACAGGTAACCTAGCAACAATGCAGCGCTTACAAGCCAAACAGCACTGCTACAAACAGAGCAGCCATGAAACTTGCAAAGTTTTTGTTAACCAAACAGATCGTATTTTCTCGTCCTTTTTAACTCAAAATCTTTCAATCAAGAGTGATAATGGAACTGCGTTATAATTACAATAACAGACTCAAGGTTCGTGCTATAACGTGTCATATTGGCATTATAGCACAAACCTTGACTGTGTTATGTATTGTTCTTAATTATGGCAAAAACTACCAAAATAATTTAAGAAAAGAAAAGAAAATCAGTCAGTCTGAAACATTTTAAGTTTAACTTTGAAAATATCCTCAAGTTCAGTCGCAAAAAACATCAAAAACACTATGATGAAACTGGCACTCATCAGGACTGCCCCAGAGAAAGGAAGAGCAAGAGTTTCCTCTGTTGCACAGGATAAGTTCCTCAAAGAGCCTCAGAAAGCACAACAAGTTAACAAGAGCACCTTAATGCTTCTTAACAGAGTATATTTTTGGTTTGTTTAACACTTTTAAGTTACTACATGATTCTTTATGTGTTCTTTTATAATCTGGATCACTTCACTATTCATTTACGATGTAGAAAAAAATGATCTGGATACATTTCCAGATCTATGTTTGATTTTGTCTTGGTATTCAGTTGTTCGTCACTGTTTCTCAGTCCCAGTGTGCTCCGACACTCCTGACTCATCTTCCATAGGGTTTGATAATTAGCTGGAATGAGTCAGGAGTTCGGGAAAAGGGCAAACACACACATGTGCAAGCGGTGGATGAGCTTCCAGCAGAGGCACTGAGAGCCAATGGCCTGTGTGTGTGTTTTATTGTGTTCCTGTAATTTTTCTACAATCTGAGAGTATAGGTGTGTATTCGCTGACTGCGGTGAACAGTGTGAGCTTTGTGCCCTGCAGCAACACCAGCTTCTCTCCAGCTCTGTTCCTCTGCAGAGAGTGCAGAGCGAAGGCTACAGGATTTCATTACAAAATCAAAGTGCTTTTATACAAGCATTCATTATCAGAAATAGGAAACCAGTAGTGTACAATAGATTGTAAATATATGCTTACAGGGTTTCCTGCAGAAAATTGGTTAGTCAAGATGGTGTAGAGTTACGTTTGTTGTTAAGGTGGCCGCTAGGGGTGGGCAATATTATATCGTATACAATATATCGTGACACAGAAATATAATGATATTAAAAATCCATATCGTGATAATAGGGCTGTTCTGTCTTAAAAATAGTCTATTATTCACTGTAAAGCTTTAGTTTTATTTATTGTAGAATTGTTTTAGTTAGCAGTTTATATGCATGCACTAAATATTTTGCAATATTATTTGCTGCATTATATTATTTTATGCTATATTATTTATTTTGCCACATTATGATTATATTGTTATACTATTATACTATATTCCTGAAATGAATGAATTATTTTAGTTTTCCTATATCGCCAAGTATATCGTTATCGCAAAAATACCCTGAAATATCGTGATATTATTTTAGAGCCATATCGCCCACCCCTAGTGGCCGCACTAACTATAAAGAGCTGTGGCTGCTGAAAACTGTACTACATATTCTATACAGTGGTGTGAAAAATTCTGTTTTACGATATTTTTCCGATTATCAAACAAACTTCAATATCGGCCAAAGATAACCTGGTTAAATAAAAAAAACAAACAAACACTTTTTACGTATTTGCCCCAGAACCTTATAACTTGGTTTGCCACCCTTCAAGCTTAACTGATAAATGGCAACCGATAACTTAGGCTAGGCCACGCCAAAACCTTCATTTAGTTTTAGTTTTTAAGCTATTCATATGTGGACTTGTTTGTGTGTTTTGGGTCATTGTCCTGCTGCAGAACCCAAGTACACCTGAGCTTGAGGTCAAGAACAGATGGCCGGATATTCTCCTTCAGGATTGTCTGATAAACATCAGAATTCCTGCTTCCATCTGTTACAGCAAGCTGCCCAGGCACGATCCACATACCGATTCAAATTCTAGTCCACAATTTGCCCTGCCTAAAAAAAAAAAAAAAAACTTTTATAACTTTATATTTTTCTGTAGAAAGGCCGATAAGCGTGAGAGTGACTATAAGTAAAGCTAGCCTGTTGAGCGGTAAAAATATATCATTAATCAGTTTATTATTTAATTAGTTGTTTAGGCACCAGTAGAGGATTCGCGTTAAAGGGCAGCGTTACCAGGACACTAGCCAGCTGCAGCTAATTAAGCAATAAAACACGAAAGGGAGTGTGTTATCGCAAATAACATCACGGCTCGCCTTCGTTTCGTGCCTACGACCAAATCACAGCCGTGATGTTATTCACAATAACACACGCCCTCAAGTGTTCTATTGCTTTTATATTGTTTTTTTTGTTTTTACAAAATGAATCAAGAAAATAAAAGACCCTCAGAAAAATGTATAGTAAATGTGCTTTAATGTGGACTGTGCCTTCTGCCAAAAAGTAGTTTCACATCACGTAAACGTTTATCAGAAACTACAAAACGGCGTATGGTTTAACGTTATACGTTAGCTTGACATCAAAATTGTGAATTATGGGGGTTAGTAAACGTTTGGACCGTGAAACAACGCTGAAACTTTCCTCTCCTGCTCCGCAGAGACATCTTTATGTGAAAGCTGCGCGTTTCTGAGCATTTCTGCTAGGGGTGCAGGAAAAAAACGATTTGAGCTCGAATCGCGTTTCTGACATTGAATGATTCAGAATCAATTCTCATTTTCAAAAAATCGATTTTTTTTGCGGGTGTAGCTACTGTCACGCAGAGCTTTTTTTGAACTGTCGCGTGGAGCTTAGCTTTTTAACTGTCGCATGGAGCTCTTTAACTGTTAAAAAGCTCCGTGAAACAGTAGCTAAGTTCCGCAGTACAGTTAAAAACTCTGTGCGACAGTAGGTGAGTGTCGCGAGACAGCAGCAACAGGACAGGAAAAGTTTTTGCTCTTACTATTTTGCTCTCCCTATTAGGCTAAGAGGGGCGTGTAGTGTCGTGTTACGGTGTTTGTTGTTGCGCCGCTAAAGTATGGAGGATGAAGAAAAAGAAATCCAACCCATTTGAAAGAATCGGAAAAAAAATAGAATCGTGACGCCAAGAATCGATTCTGAATGGAATTGTGGGATTCCCAAAGATTCACAGCCCTAATTTCTGCCTGTTTGCTGATTGTTGTTGATTAGCTAGCCCGCAGGACTGTGGTTAGGTTAGTGTAGCTTTCTTTAGCTTAGCTTAGGCTAGCCTGGCTGGTTACTATTTTGGCTGTCAGACTGCGGCCGAGGCTTCCACAAAAGACCAGCCAGCGCTGTGGGCTGTGGGCAAGCTAATGCTAATGATGCTGCTGCTGCTGCTTTAGGTGATGATTCAAAAATCTCTTGTGTGTGTATATGTCGTTACTCAGCAATGCGTCCGCGGAGTGATACAGATTTAGTGAGAAGGTCGTGCCGTTATCACAAATATCAGCGCGGTGAGAACACCTCTCAACCAATCAGATTTTGAGGTCAGATCTAACTGTTGTACAACTGTCAGTAACTATGTGTAAACTAGTAATATTTAGCTGTTGATTTGTTTGTTAGTTTGTTTGGAGATATTTTAATCTGATATAAAATGCTGAAAATCTAAATAAGGATTGGAGATGCACTTGCAGCCGGGCCTGTAGATCCTGCACACACAGGTTGTTGAAGCTGCTATTCAAGCCCGTCTCATATTGGTCTCAGCATGGTTGACAACCAGACCAGTGTTTAATTCTAGCTGAGACATTTCTGGGAAACACTTGTTGTGTGTGGACAATGAAAAAAAAATTGCTGGGTTTTATGACCAAAATGTTATATAAGATTTCATGGTATATCATGGGGTTTTTCTTATTTTATTTTGTTTTATTTTTTGCTTGACTGGGCTTTATTATAGGTTTCTGACTTACTCTAATGTCAGGATTGCATATAATATAAAACACTGCGGCTTTAAATTAAGGCTTTGTTTACTTTGTCCCACAAAATTATACAATATATGAAGAAATCAGAATGGCTCTTGCTCATGAATATTCATACATATCGCCTCTGATTGGCTAATAGCACTGCGACACCAGCAAGATGGACAACAGTTAAAAACGTTTTAAAATAAAGACTAATAAAGACACTAATAATTTAGTGGATTTTAGCAGAAGGAGACCTTTAAAACCAAACCTTGATGACCTCAAAGCTGTTTGGTGATAATGTTCTGCAGCAAACAGAAGTTTTATTACATCAGGTGTAAATCTAACATAGTGTTCCACTGTTCACAGAGAGCAGCTATTAAACATTTTAGTGGATTCCCTGCTTTAACCCACATCCTGTAACTCTGAAAAAGCTTCTTAATGATCTGATCAGGTGAATCAGACGGAAGGGAAAGCAATGAATGTGTGTAGTGTAGGGTGGAGCCCAGAACAGGATTGAGAAACCTTTTGTGTACACACACACACACACACACAAAGAGCGAGAGAGCACTTTGTGTTTAAATAAATCTGGATCATCATAAGACTGTAAGATGAGTCCTTTATCCTTGAAATCAGAACAGCAGGGGAAGAGTGTGTGTTTGTGTGTGTGTGTGTGTGTGAGAGGGAGAGAGAGAGAGCGAGAGAGAGAGAGAGAGGAAGAATGGAAGAGAGAACAGCAGTGCATCTTATAAACATACCTGATCCACCATGGTAACAGGGTCAGCATTAAAAAAACATATAAAGATAAATATAAAGATTTAATAATTAAAAAATAAATAAATAGCGTGGAAATTAAACTTTTTGCAACCTTTCATTTATAATAGTTAATAGACCTGTCACAATAACCATTATTAGGACATTTAGAAATACAGTCCCCTCTAAAAGTTTTGGACCAGTAAGGTTCAATCCCTTTATTCCTTGACATTTTGACATTAAAAGATGAATATGAGACAAATTATCAACATTTCAGTTTTTATTTTTAGGTATTTACATCAGATCTGATTTACAGTTCTATTGCAGAAGATTCAGCACCTTCTGTCTGAACCCACCCATTTTTCTTGTGAGCAAAAGTATTGTAAACAGTTAAACTTAAAGTAAATACAAGTAAATAAGATTTATTTAGTTGCAAATCCTTCACTTGCATTAACTGCAGCATATCTGTGACCCACTGTCATCACTAATCTTCTGCATTCTTCTTCTGTGATGCTTTTTCAGGCTGCAGTGAGTTTTGGATCATTATCTTACTGCATGATGAAGGATTTCCTGATCAATTTCGTTTAATCTTTCTTTAAATTCACAGCTAAAATGTTTCTGTAGATTTCTGAGTTGATTAAACATCATTTAAGATTATTAAGCCCATCCCAGAATAAGCCATGCAAGCTTAAATCATGATACTACCTCCACTGCGTTTCACAGATGAGCTGGTATGTTTGAGATCATGAGCAGATCCTTTCTTTCTCCAAGCTTTAGTCTTTCCATCACACTGGTAAAGGTTCATCTTTGGTTCATTAGTCTATAATCAGTCCACAGGTTTTTCTCTAAACTTCTTGGTAAATTCCATCCTAATCTTCCTCTTCACCTCATTTATCGTGATTTTCATCTTCTGCTGAAGAGTCTGTACTTTTGTTCATGAAGTCTTTTTCCTGTGAACAGTGGATTGGGATTTCTTCACTGCTGCTCTCTGGATGTTGTTGCGGATGTCAATAACTGTTATTTTAGGGGTTTCTTTACATCAACTGCTGTGGTGTTTCTTGATCTATCTGTTCATCATCTGTTATTTAGTACACCAGTGACGACTTTCTTCTTCAGGACATTCCATACAGTTTTTATGGCTATAGACAATATTTGTGCTCTAATGGTTCTGATTCATTTTCCATTTTCTCTCAGCTTCACAGTTGCTATAAAAGCACAGTCTGCACAGATAAAACCCAAATCTGACCTAAATTAATGTATCAAGATACACCTGGGCAACAAAACACACTTGACAGTCACATGTTCCAATACTGTTGCTCGTAAGAAGAATGGGTGGTGCTGAATCTTTTGAACTGTGTATCAGATCTAGGAAATAGAAGCTGAAATGTTGATCTTTTCTCTCAAATTCATCTTTTAATGTCAAATTCAAATTCTAAACGTCACTGTTCCAATACTTTTGGAGGGGACTGTAATTGCAATAAAACATATTATTCTAATTTTCTAAGACCATTTTATGTCATGATATAATGACAATTTAATTCTATAGTAAAGCAACTGTACCCCTTTTTTAGGTCAACTATTAAGAATATATTATTAAGAATATTTGAACATTTAGAGAAAAAACTATTTGAATCAAGCATACATAAATAAATAAAATGCCCATATTGGGGAGAATATTTTGACAGCCGAAAAATATTCAATATTTATAACTATTCAATAGTTATAAATATTTAAAAGGACCAAGAGATGCACCCAGCATCTCTTGGTCCTTTTCCGGCATACAATAAATATATCAGCAAGCATTGGTTTGAAGGACTGGCCATATACTGTATAAAACAATGATTGTCTGTTACTAATATAATTCAGTCTCCATAACCCTTTACAATAGCTGTAGTGAGCTAAATTTATGACTGTATTTAAGTTGTACAGCTGAGGTTCCCTAATCTGTGTCTGGAACAGCGCTGCTGAAATAAATTCATAATTAGAATTGCACTACTGAGGTAAACTCGTATTGGGATGTGTCGCCTTTTAAAATGAGCTGCTTTGAATAAGAAATGAAATGTTCATGGCAATCATTTTAATTTGAAAATTTGTTTTTAATTCTGGAATAATGGATTCTGCAGCTGTAGCTATTTTTTGTCAGATAACCCATAGCTATAGTATTTTTTTTTTACTAATCAGAACTAAATTATCATTATCTAAATGTGAAAAGAAGGCAAAAAGAGTGTTGGAGGTGAGGTAAAGATTTCCTTTTCTCTGGTTCAGTTTTCTTTCTTCAGTGAATAGAACATAATTGGCAAGCAAGACCTGCTAGTATCTATTTTTTGTTTAAAATCGATCATATTGGATTTGTATGGATTAATTGTTATGAGAACTGAGCATCCTGCTTCTGTTTACTTCCCTCTGTAAGCTTCTATACGTACATCTATACATACTTCTATATATATATACGATTTACACGCCATTACTCACCATTATCCCATTATTAAAAAATGCATTTAAACAGTAATTTGATTAATCAAATTAATTCAATTAACCTCCCAGCACTATTTGCTATATGAGATATGTATTATAAGCTTTTAGATGATACAGAATTTATGATCTTCCTCTCTCTCTCTCTCTCTCTCTCTCTCTCTCTCTCTCTCTCTCTCTCTCTCTCTCTCTCTCTCTCTCTCTCTCTCTCTTTCTTTCTCTTCCTCGCTCTCTCCCTCTCAAACACTCACACACACACACACACACACACACACACACACACACACACACACACTGCACTTTGAGATGTTAATGTTTTTAGTTGTTAGGCGGTCTGAGCCTTCTTGCTTTGGAAGTTGTATTGCCTTTGGTTTTAGATGTGTGTGTGTGTGTGTGTGTGTGGGAGAGAGTGAAAGAGAGGGAGATAGAAAAAGAGAGTTTGATCTCAGCTCTGTTTAGTGTGTGTGTGTGTGTTTGATGTGTTCTCTGATTTGCGTTGATGTTCCTTCGTTTCCCTTTGGCGTCACTTCATTCATATTCCTTATAGAAAACTCGCTCTAAAGCTGAATTTGAAGCGTAAAAATAACATCAAAGCCACTTCCTGTGTGTATATGTAAGTGTGTGTGTGTGGGGTTGTGTGTGTGTGTGTGGGGAGGGCAGTGCACTTGTTGTAGAGGTGGAGACCCACCAAGACCCATCCAGAGAGAGCAAGGCCAATTGTGCTCTCTCAGGGCTCCGGCAGCTGATAGTAAGCTGCATAGCCGGGATTCGAATCGGAAATCTCTTGATCATATTGGCACACTGGACTATCTTTTTGGAACAAAAAAAGAGCCTATTTGTAGCACCTAAATAAAAAATAAAAAAACAGCATTACTTAAACTACTTAAATTTATAACTTTAATTCTTTTTACCTAAGCAATCTGCTGGATGCAGTTCAGGTTTTAAGAGTTCTTTTTTTTTTCTTTTAGAAAATATCAGCATTAGAATATCAATTACTATACTTTTATTCATATTAGTGGTGTCAATCACTTAAAAATGAATTAAAATTACATTACATTACATTACATTACATTACATTTATTAAATTCTAGTCTTCCTCTTCACCTCGTTAATTGTGTTTTTCTTCTTCTCCTAAGGCCTCTGTTCTTTTCTTTTGTTCATTAAGTATTTCTTCTGTGAACAGTAGATTGTGAGATCTTCACTCCTGCTCTCTGGAGGTTGTTGCTGATGTTACTAACAGTTATTTTAGGGTTTTTCCTGTTTATTATCTGTTATATAGTACACCAGTGACGACTTTCTTCTTCAGGAAATAACAAGCTGTTTTTCTGGCTATGAACAATATCTGTGCTCTAATGGTTCTGATCATAGACTGTGTATAGCTGGACAGAGCATGGTCTCTCAAAAGTGAAGCCACCACAGGTCGGGCGCCCCCTGCTGTTCGGTTTCAGAAAGCCGTGTAACCCCGCCCATCCCCATAGGTTTCAATGGCAAAACAGACAACTCTCAATCACGTTTTTTTCTAATATACTGTAATTCTACCTCCTTTATTTAAATGCAACAGCTAGTGTAACCTCTGCTTTTATTGTTAAATCCCCACAGAATTCGTTTTTAAAAACGTTATTCAGCTTTATTCAAAAAGGTGTGGTTATTGTAAAAGGGCTGGTTATTTTTTTTTACAGTCTCTGGTTCTGATTGATTTTGTTGCTTGTTTTACACCCACAGACAGCTCTCTGGACTTCATGTTGGTTACTCCACTAACTATAAATGCAGGAACTTTAAATGCAAAATTTTGGGGTGAATAGTTTGACAACTGGAAAATATATAATCTTTATTACTTAAATAATGAATTTTAAAGCAGCACAGCCAGAGTTGACCCATTGTATTCGTGCACCCAGCATCTCTTGGTCCTTTTCTTACATACAATAAATATATCAACAAGTGTAGAAAGAGAGAGAGAGAGAGAGAGAGAGAGAGAGAGGACCTAAGATTTCAACACAGCAACAGTTTGTTGACAATTTGAATGATCTGAGTTTCTGTGGTTCAGGGCGTGTCATCACATGTTTCTTTTTTTTTTTTTTTTGCATGCGTGCTCACTGTACAGATGAGTTTAAGGTGGAGGCCACATTCCGTCTCTATGACCAATGCAAGCATGATAAACTTGGACTGTACTTGCCTTGTCATCACTTGGTATTACGCACAGTGCCAATCTGTTTGTTGACCTGCTTCAGGCATTGCCCATACTCTACAGGCATTAGACAAGCAGTGTCTGGGTGTGTGCATTAATTTGTGTCTACAGACATTTGGACAGACACAGTGTATGTAGAAGTGTGGATTGTGTGCAGAAAGTGAGTGTGTGGGTGTGTGTTGAGACTCAAAAAGGGGTGTGGTAGAGAACAGGCCAGTGTCTCCTCCTGAGCTCAGCGTGTGATTGGCTGTTCCTACAGAGAGAGGAATACAGCAGGCATAAACCTGAGCTACAGACAGCCGTTACTCTCAGAAACACACTGTTAAATTAGCCGCACTCTACAAATCCAGCATGTTCATGATTGATTGTAAAATATATTAAGTGAATCTGATTGTAATTTTGTAATAATAATAATGTCAAATTTAAAGGGGACATCTTTTTTTTTTATACATCTTTTTACGCAAGTTTAAATGGGTCTATAATGGGGCAATAATACAAAACATTGTGTTTGTGAAGTACTTTGTATAAATTCACTCTCACTTAAAGAAATCTCGCCAGCTCTATTTTTAGCAGCCCCTTTCAGAAAGACCCGTTTAAGGGCCCTGTTACTTTTATGCAAATGAGCTGCTGCTGGCCACATCATGTATACAGTGAGCGCTCACTAGATATTAGTGTTTCAAAACAGGAACAAGCTAGGTCATGTTAAACTGTCATAAAAGCACAAAATTCATAATTTGAAAGTACAAACATCTCCCTCATCTGCTGGCTCTGCCACAGACAGTAGCTACAGATCCCTCCCTCAGACAAAGTCTGCTGGCTAATCCTGCTGTACACTGTCTGAGGTAAGGGGGGGTGGTGCCAGAGTAGTTCCATTAAGTTTTTTTTTTGTGACGTCAGAATAAGCGTGCAGGAAGTAAAGCACTTTGTCTCATTCGTCATCTCTTGAATTACCTGTTTTCTCTTGTTACTAATTTGCATTTTTTTTTATCACAAAGTATTGCTACTCCTAATACAGTGACTAACAGTGCTGTGAAAATATATTTGTCCCTTATAGATTTAGTTTAATTTTGCATCATACTTAAAACTTTTAGATTAGCAAGCACATTTTAATATCCGACAAATATTAAAGTATAAACCCTTTGTGAAAAAGTGTTCACCCCTGCAGATTAGTTTTAATTCAGCCACATTGGAGTGTTTTTGAGCATAAACTGCCTGTTTGAGATGCTGTGGCATGATCTTAATCAATTGAGACCTGCAGTTCTTTAGATTAGGGGTGGGCGATATGACTCTAAAATAAAATTGCAATATTTAATGTTTTTTCTGTCATAACGATACTTTTAGCAATATGAAAAAACACTGAATAATTTTTTTTTGTATTTTTAGTGTACGATCCCCTTTTTCTCCTGACTTCCATGTGTAACATTACACTTATGGAGTTTCCTTTTGCTTAGTCGTAGTAACAAAAACTACGACTTGTCTTCTGCTTTTTATAAATAATTCATCCACTAGAAAACATTTGAATTAATTTTAAATGTAATTTTTTTCATGTCATTTTCTCCCCAATTTAAAAGACCAATTATGCAACCCACTCATTATGACACCCCTAGCGCTAGTATTTATCATTATCACTAGTTCGGATACATCAGCTCACAGACGCCTTGTGCTGGTTGACATCATCCTTTAAAGATGTGGGGGAGAGAGAGCGCCTCTACCTACCTACCTACCGAGAAAGAGAGCAAGACCAATTGTGCTCTCTCGGGGCTCTGGCAGCTGATGGCTGAAGCTACATGAACAGGATTCGAACCAGCGATCTCCCAAGCATAGTGGCAGTGCTTTAGACTGCTGGACCACTCGGAGCCCCTCAATATACTTTTATTATTACACGTGTTACAAATATTGCTAAAAAACATTTTTAAAAAACAGTTTTATTGTACCATAGTGTCCAGAGCTGTGTTGTGCAGAAGTGGCATTTGGCTCCAGCTGTGCTTTAGGAGCTTTAGGCTGATATGTGAGTTTTCATGCTTCAGCAGGAAGGACGTTTGGGGGTTGTATCTGGGAGGTATTTTTTCATTGTAACAGTGATGCTGGCGCTGCTGGCCTGCGTTCTTCTGTATACTGTATCTGTGCATTAAACAGCGTGACTCCAGCATTCCCAGCAAAGAGAGGAGAGAGAGAGAGAGAGAGAGACGGACAGATGAACAGACAAGCAGACAGACAGAGAGAGAGAGAGAGAGAGAGAGAGGGTAAAGAAGACTGAGGACCTGCAAGGTCAGAGAGAGGAGGAGAGGTGTGTGTGCGTGTGGGGGCGGGGCCGAGTTTGAGAGGGAGAGAAGGGCCAATGGACACATGCAGTTATGGACTCTGAAAGCTCTGATGCTGGTAAGGCTACTCTCATTGCCTGGGTTTGTGGATATATGTGTATGTGTGTGTTTTATTAATATGCTTATTGAAATTGCTGTATTAATCGCTAGTGTACGCTAGTACGTGTTTCTGTTTTTCTGGCCACTGTAGTTCAGAAAGTATTTAATTAAGTAAAGCTGTTCTTTGTTAAATTGGATTGAATTAAACGAGATTGGGAGCAGATTATTGACGAGACAGATAGCGGTACGATCACAGAACACGTACTGTCCGTTTATTCGCATTATTATTATATTTAATATTATTATTATTATTTGCATATATAATGTGCTAGATTTCACGCAGCTACTAGCTCCAGCTGCTAGCTCTCCAGCAGATGGTATAATTTAAATGGCTGTTTACCTCCAGATGTTCCTGATTGGTGGATTAGCTTGTCACTCTTAAGCCAGAGCTTGTGGTTGGCAGGTAGAGTCTGTCACTCAAACATGTTAATTGCAGCCGCTTAGCAGAAAGGCACAGTCCTTCACAGGCTGGGTGTGTGTAATGTGATTGGTTGGCGAGTTGTCGGGTCACTGTCGGAGCATGTGACCGGCTGGTAATGCAGTTAAATGCTGTTTTGCTTCATCATCAGAAGACATTTGCCCTTACGTAACATTTACCTTTGTCCGCACACACATACACACAGCTCTAGAAAAAAAATAAGAGATCACTTTAAAATGATGAGTTTCTTTGATTTTACCAAATTGATATGTAATCAAGAGGAAGATGGAAGATCACAAGCCATCAAACCAAACTGAACGGCTTGACTTTTTGCACCAGGAGTAAAGGCATAAAGTTATCCAAAAGCAGTGTGTAAGACTGGTGGAGGAGAACATGCCAAGATGCATAAAACCAGGGTTATTCCACCAAATATTAATTATTTCTGAACTCTTAAAATTTTATAAATATGAACTTGTTTTCTTTGCATTATTTGAGGTCTGAATGCTCTGCCTCTTTTTTGTTATTTCAGCCCATTCTCATTTTCTGCAAATAAATGCTCTAAATGACAATATTTTTATTTGGAGGTATATTTTACTCCAACATATACCTATAAATAGCTGATTCAGAAACTGAAGTGGTCTCTTAGTTTTTTTTTCCAGAGCTGTACACACACACACACACACGCAATACTGATGGCACTGTTTAATAACAGTATTTAAAAACATTACACTATATTTACACATTACATCTGTCATTGGAATTATGCACAGATCACTCAAAGTACTTTCAGAGGTGGTTATAGATGGACTTTGACCACATTAAATACAGTTATAAAGTCATAAGTAGTGGGGCTTCAAAATGAGATTGATTATGCCAGTATTGACCAATATAAAAAGAAAAACATAGAAGCATAAGTTCTACAACCCAAAAACACCTGCGATTTACTTAAAGCAACAGTCAAAATTTGCCCTACTCTCAGCACAATGCATTTACCTCAACACTGCTATTCTAGCCATAAATCTATCTCAGTAGTGTTTTTCTAATCTTAAATTTGGAACACTGCTACTCTAATCATAAATTTACTTCAACAGTGTTACTCAAACTGTAAATGTAAATGTAGCCAGTTAAGTGACTTGTGAGTTAAAATGGACTTAAACCTGCAGTTGATCAGCTCCCTACTGGCTCTCTCCCACACTCCCTGCATTATATACAGCAGTGCTCCAACAGGCAGCACAATCGCTAAACACAATAAATCATACTAGGAATGACTCATAATATTAACTGTTGCTAAAAATAAAGTGATTTTACTTCAGTATTAATTAGCAGCACATCTAATGTAAAATGTAGTGCAGTTTTTATTTATGCAAACACAAATATCAGATTAGATCAAATCGGTATGAAACAGTATGAAGCATTAATAGAGTCAGATCGTATCGGGTGCAGAATAACCTGTTTCGGATATCCCTAATATTTATTAACTACATTCTCTCAAGATTCAGCTCATAAACAGATATCCTGACATTTTCCTTCAGTATTTGGTGGTATAATTAAAAAATCGCTGTTCTAATTCAGTGATTGCAAGCTAGTTTCCAGCAGGCCCAGATGCAGCAAAACAGACTCAAAACATGATACTACCACCACCATGTTTTACAGATAGGTTAAGGTCTTTATGCTGGAATGCAGTGACTATTACTTTCTCCTTTGTTTGTACCATGATATTTAAAAAAAAAAAACTTGTGTTTTGAAGATCACACTTTGGTGGACTCTTTTTTTTTTTTTTTAAATAAAGATTAGATTAGACCAGATCAGTATGAATCTCCGCATTTAGATACTCTGATTGGATCTGGTCCAAAATCACCTGATTGGGAAATCCCTTTTATTTGTTACTACTAAAAATTTCTAAAATTAGAATCAGGTTAAATGGAGTAAAGCAAAATCAGATATTAACTGCATTTGAATAAAAAGTTAAACATGTTAAGGAAGGTTTCTTTGTTTCTGTTATGAACTCACTGGTCTAACTGGTGTCTGGAACATGTCCTCCATCCTGGAAAGAATTTGTTTATGTGCAAGTGTTCATAGATAACACAAACAGTGCTCACACACACACACACACACACACACATACTGTGAGGAATGGCCTTTAACTCTAGAAGCTGGTGGTTCATTATTGTTTTGTGTTTAAATTGATGATAATATTAAAACAACATGAGCTCTGCAAAAATAACCACGAAAAACAGGGATGTCCTCATCAATTTTTTTGTCCACTGTCCACAATCTGATCTAGTGCTTTAATGCAGACTGTCTACTGATACTGATCAGATCTAATCTTTGTGTTTTTCTAGAAAGCTTACAGTGGTGCTTGGACGTCTGTTGAGTCTTTAAAAAATGTTCTACATGTCTGCATAAATAAATCTAAAATCATCAGATTTTCACAGTAACCCTAAAACCCGATCCGGATGGGATTATTTTCTCAGGGGGACATCTGTGAAAAATGTTTCACACTTCTGCTCAGTGATAAAACTACTGCATCTGGACTGCAATTGAAAAAACAGGAGGACCAGTGAGTTTTTTTTGGCTTTCTTGGTCACATGACATCACGTTCAGTAGCTCCTCCATTTCCACTCGCTGTTGTGTTCATGTGTATCTCCGTGGAAATGCACATCCGATGTGTAATTACGGTGCGTAACAGTGTACAAATAGCGATTTTATTAAACACAGGAGACGAAACGGGCGGGACTAAAATTACCGGAGGATCACGAAGTTCAGTGAAAAACAGTAGATAATTCAGACTTCTTCAGAGGACGTCTGAGAAAAACACATACATAGTCATTCTGGATGGGAATAAAATCATAAAGGGTCCTCCATAAAAGATAGATAAAAATACCCCAGAACCCCCTAAAAACGAATAGCGTCCGGATAGGGCTTAAGAATACTAATCAAACAAATGAGACCAAAATATTATGCTTGGGAATTTATTTATGAAGAAAAATTATCTAAAAATGTAAACCTTTGTGCTGTATTACTGTACTGTATTTTGCTGCAAATGATAAATTGAACATAATTTATAATCAGAGTACAAATTGATTGGCATCATTTTGTGAGTTTCAGACAAATATAGAATATATTCTATCATATATTTCAACTTTAAAATAAAATAATAAATATATTGTTAAAATCTCATCTCATTTTTATCTAGTGAACCCAATATCTTGTCTCATCTCATCTTGTGAGTTTAGTGTCTCGTCACACCCCTACCACCATGTTTTACAGATTGGATAGGGTTTGTGTGTTGGAATGCAGTGACTGCGGCTTTCTCCTTTGTTTGTACCATGACCTGCTTCCACAGACACATTGTGAAGATCAAGCTTTGATAGATGATTGTTCTTTAAATACAGCTCACACCTAGTTGTCATCCCATTGATTGAAAACATGATAATGAAACCTTCTGAGTTTAATTATCTCTTAATTCTTAAGATTCATATACTTTTACCATTCACAAATATGTATTACTGGATAAAAGTCTATAAATGTTTTTAGCAGCAGAGAAAAGCATGAAGTGCTGTAAGATGCACTGACTTTAGACTTGATAATAAAACACAGTGGATCAACACCAGCAGATGATTAGCATGTCTCTCCAAACCGTCACTGATCATCAGTAAATTTTACATTTTATTTGTAAATCAAGGGATCAGAGTCTGGAGGAAGAGTGGAGAGACACACAGTCCAAACTGCTCAAGGTCTAGTGTGAAGTTTCTACAATCAGTGATGGTTTGGAGAGACATGTTTTCTGCTGGTGTTGGGGAAAAAAGGGGAATCCAGGACTCCTAGAAGAGAGAGAGAGACAAAAAATCAACATGTGAGAAATGGTGTTGAAGAGAAAGATAAAGATAAAGAAGGAGAGAGCTCAACTCCACAGAGCTTAAATACTCTTGGTAATTGCTTTCAATTGCCACCAATTAAGACTAACAGCACACTAACCTCCAATGGCCCAACCTCCGGGGCAAACCATCCATTCCCAAAAGTGGTGGTAATAGGGAGGCCTGCGGGTTGTTACAGTAGTCATTGAAATATCAATAATGGCATATCGTTCTGGCCGAGGTGCAGCAAAATAGGCCAAAACCGCGATACTGCCACCACCATGCTTCACAGATGGGATAAGGTTTATAACATATGCTGTATATTTGTCCCAATTTCTTTTAATGTACATCAGGATGTCCATAGATCCTTAAAAACCATTAAAATGTCTTAAAAAATGTATTAAAATCTAACTAAGTATATTTAGTTTTATTGTAAGTTTATTACTAGGAATGAACAATATGTTTTAGGTCAAATTTATTCAGAAATTCTATAAAATATAATTTTTTTATGCACCACTGTACAGAAACCATAGCTATAGTTTATAGTTCTGAATAAACACAGCTCATTAGTTTGAGCTCCAGATGGTAGATTGTCAGCGTGCTCCACCCCAGTGATGTGTAGAGAGTGTAACTGAAGACAGGTGGTGCGCACCAGCACTGACGTGGCCAGGGCTGGGGAATGCTTTCTGCCTGATTGGCCTGTAATTACAGGTGCTGGCAGGTGAGGCGGTGACGTGATTGGCCAGCCGGGCTGTCAGTCAGGGCTGGGTGGAGAAGGAAGAGGGCGGGGCTCTGCTCAGGTGCGCCGGCACTTGCCTCTCCACCTCACTCTGCACTCTGGCAGGGTCAGCGTTTGGATAGGGGGGAAAGGTCGGCGTGCGGTGTCTGCTGTTTTTAGTGGGAAAGGTCAGAGGTCACCATGAGGAGGTACAGGCAGGTGCCGCGCTCGGAGGCAGACGGAACCTTCCGGTACAGACGCAGCAGACAGAGGACCTCCATCCTCAACTCACTGGGTATACAGGAGTGTGTGTGTGTGTGTGTGTCACTGTGATGACTGTGCTGACTGTGCTGTTGTCATCATTGTTGTTTTTGTGTGTGTGTGTGTGTGTGTGCGCACATTTTCCTAGACAGCAGCAGGGAATACTCTACGTATATATTTTATTTAATTATTTAATCATTTATTTAATTTGTTTGTGTCAGTTTAATAGTCAGTAGGGCTGGGTAATATGGCCTTAACATAATCTAACCATATTTTATTGTATTTCTATGATAATATTTAGGTGACATGACAAAACACTTATATATATATATATATATATATATATATATTCATAAGCAGCATCACTTTCCAATAAAAAAACAAGTTCTTATATATATTTTTTTACTATATAATTTGGAGACAAACACTGTCCCTTACACAGTGTCAAATTTTCTTAATAAATAGAACAATAGAAATTTTCCAAAATGACCTGAAATAAATTCGTTTTACATTGACTTCCATGGAAAGTTTTATATTGAAGTTTTTTTTAATTTTCCTTTGTAAAGTTCCTATTTTGGAGATACTTGTTTTTCATTGGACATAACGTATTTTGTAACTTACCAAGATTGCAAACCAGATTTCTTTTAATATAATTATAATAAAATGAATGTAAAAACAATTTTAAATGGTCACAAAATAATTTAACATACAAAATAGGTATATATAAAATTACAAAAATACTCTTAAAGCTTTACAGTAAATAAAACTACTATAAAATGCATTTTTTTAAGACTCAATATTCTTATTACAATGATTTTCTTTTCATTTTTTGTCATTTTTATGTCAAAATCATGACAATATTATAGTGTTTAATGCTAAAAATAGTAACTAATCAATTGCTATGATCCTAAACTATATAATTTTTCTACTGTGGTAGACCTATCCAGAGTATTATTGCAATAATTTGGCTGATTAACTGAAATATGCTTATGATTGTGCTTAAATTGCATTTTTTGGCTAATGTATTCATTCTATAGTTATATGTGCTGGGTTTTTATTCAGTATTTTTAAAATGTAGTCTGTGTTCCATCAAGGCCAGATGCAGCAAAACAGGCCCAAACTACGATACTACCACCACCATGTTTCACAGATGGGATAGGGTTTATAACATATGCTGTACATTTGTCCCAATTTCTCCTAATGCAGATCTTTAAAAAGTCTTAAATTCTTAAATTATTTTATCTTTCTTTTTTTATTTGATTTAATTGATTTGATTTAAGTTTATTATTAATAATTTGGAAAATGGATAATTTGGCCATATTATAATATCTATTGATTTCAAGTTTTTTTTGCAATGATGAAAATTATATTATTGCTAATGTGACTAAACATTTTCAAGAATATTAATTTTAAGAAAATACTACTGCTTATTTGGGATACTTATACATTTGTCCCAATTTATCCTAATGTACACCAAGGTGTCCATGCATCCTAAATCTTAAGTCTTAAATCAGATTCCCAAAGTAATTAAAATAGATAGTATATAGATAAATTTATTTTTCATGTATCATATTTTGCAGCTTCCAGATTTTGCATGCAAGCTATACTGTTTTACTGACCAACAGCATTATTAAAGACCTTGAAGGGAGCTCAGAAGAGCATTCTTTAGCTAAACTACAGCTGCTTGCTTTTAGCTAGCTGTGACGCTACTGCAAATATGGGGTGTAAATTGTGGTTATCTAAAGTCCAGATCAATTCTAACTGGGCATTATAAACTGGTGCTCCATACAACATACCAGCATTAGCAACAGAAGCACCAGCATCAGACCTCTCTGCTGTCTGCACACTGTTGCAAAACCCCAGTCTGATAACGCTGACGAAAGAGTAGGAGAAATATTTCGAGCAGTGTTTTCTGATCCTGAGATTTCTCATACCTTCACTTGCGATAAAGATAAAACAGCATACAGTTCCTCGCCAGTTTCCGATTGGCTCCTTCTGAACATCACTAAACTTCTCATTAAGGATGTAAAATCGAAGCCCAGATAGGTGGATTGTAGTTTACAGGCCTTGGGAGCTTAAAGTATTGTATTTTACGCACTATAAGATCATGATTATCACTATCACTTTCAATGAACGTCTATTTTCTGGTCTTTTTCAATACATAAGGCGCACTGGATTATAAGGTGCATTTTAGGTGGTGGTGGGGGTTAGCTAACTAAGTTAAGTAAAGCTAAGCTAAGTAAACAAAACATTTTCTTTTAAAGTCAAATGAGCGCTGTATGTTAATCTTCACAGATTTGTTCCCTGAAAACTGTTTATTTGGGTGAGTAAAGCGCTTCCGTTTATCTACAGTAAGCTTCCCAAATTTCTTCCCAAAATTCCCAAATTTCTTCAGCACTAACCACCCGACAGCCCTACACCTAGGATCCCTGAGTGTTCCGGTAAACCAGGGTGATATTAGCTAGCAGTTTGTTCTACGTAACTAGTTTACCACAGTAAACGCGCAGGCTACAGTCTGATATACTCAACTCTGAATGAAAAAAGAGCTAGCGCGGTTACCAGGTAATGATAATGCCGCTCCTGCAGTGCTAGTCAGGGTTAGCAGCAGGCTACAGGCCGATAATACTTACCAATGAACAGGGAAATATTGGTTAGCGGCTAATGCTAATGCTAATGCATAAAAGATATAAATACGATATTTATGCTATGGTTTTGCATACTTAAGCCATATAGTGATTTTTTTTTTGTTTAATTACTGGGAGAAGTCTAAAGTCCAAACATCTGACTGTTTAAGGCTAATGCTAATGCTAATGCTACTCCAGTTTCAGTGCTGGAGAACTATAAACTGAAACTCCTGTATAACTCTGTACTTCAGCAGAGTGAATTTGCTGATCCTTAATACCTGACTATTAGAATTCATACAGGTGCACTGGATTAAAAGAGGAAAATTAAAGAATTTTATAGTGCGAAAAATAATAATAAATAATAATAATAAAGCGATCAAATAATAAAGTGATCAGTTCTCAAACAATCCAGTTTTAGAGTTTTAGATATGTGAAAACATGCTGTACATGAAGTGGTTGTTTAAATGTGAGCTATGGTTTAGTAAGCTTGTATTCTTAGTATAGAATATTACTGATTATCTTTATATCAAATCATATCCTCATACCTTTTTTTATAAAATTGATACAAATCTGTTTATTATAGTTTTAGCACTATGAGGTGCCCTTAAATTCCTAATTTTCCCCAAAATTGCCAGTGTGCCTTATAATCTGGTGCACTTTATGTATAATTTTTAACCAGTCAGGTATTAAGGAGCAGTAAAGCCACTCTGCTGAAGTACAGAGTTATACAGGAGTTTCAGTTTAGGTCTTCAGCACAGAGACTGGAGCAGTATTAGCATTAGCCGCTAACCGAGCTAAGTGCTAGCTCCCTTGTGGCGGAGGTGAGTATATCGGACTGTAGCCTGTGTGTTTACCAGGTTAAAACAAGATATGTGGGATGAACCTCTAGCTGATAGCCCTCTTGATTACCAGAACACTTAGGGTTCCTTAGTGTAGGGCTGTCAGGCGTCACTTGCTAAGTGCTAAGTGCTGCTGCTAACCGCTGCTGCTAACCACCCTAAAATACTGGCAGTCTATGCTTCCTGTAAATAAACAGAAGTGCTTTACTCTGCCAAATAAACAGTTTTCAGGACAGAAATCTGTGTAGATTAACATCGAGCACTCGTTTGACTTTTGCTTTGAAAGAAAATGTTTGTTTTTTTAAGAATTACAGTTTAGTTGTTTTTAGGTGCCACTCTCCCCCCTCCAGCAGTGAGACCTGCTGAATTAGAAGGGAAACATGGCGACACCTCTGTTTCTTACTAGTGTAGTATCTTGAGCTGTGATGCCATGTAGATGCATGAAATAAGTCTTCGCTGATACTGTTCTTTGTATATAAGAAAATTTATTACAGAAAAAAGAATAATTAGTACAAAAGATAACAGCATCATTAACAAGCAAACCGGTTTTGCTTGGAGAGAGGTTTCCCCAATCTGATCCCAAAGCTCTCTGACTGGAATTGCTGAAGTCCAGCCTTTATGTTTGAAAAACACCTCACAGCTGGAAAATCACCTCATGTCAGTGCTAAGAGAACAAACGGCCCCATAATCCCACAGACAAGTATGAACTTAAATTTAATTTAGTCAGCAAGTTTAGTCAGCAGTACCAAACAGACAGAGCTTATCTAAAACAACTATATTCAATCCAAATTATAGACAGGTGTCAATACCTCAGAGAGCCATCAAACTTTTTCCTTGACTCAAATGATGTGTATGCTCAAATATACGTCACTAGTGTTGCTTAAAATACACTTTATGATCCAGTCTGCCTAGACCAGAATACAGATGTTCACTGATAGTGTGCCATATAATCTGTAAAATAAGATATTTATGCTATTGTTTTGCATACTTAAGCCATATAGTGATTTTTTTTTGTTTAATTACTGGGAGAAGTCTAAAGTCCAAACATCTGACTGTTTTTGTGTGCTTTGGGTCTTTTTATTAATGCAAAAGTGGTCTTAAAATTGTCACTCGTATTAAATAAATAGAAAAAAATGTCTTAGAGCATTTTCACACCTGAAAGTCTGGGCCAGTCTGGAGTTAACATCAAGGCTTGTGTGTTTGTTACATTGTGTAATGAACATTTGCTCCGTTTAGTTTTGGTTTCACACTGCAGTTTAGTGAGTGGATTAAAGAACTTTATTACATGTAGCTAATGATCATGACAGCATCTGTGTGGGCGGGTCTTTCTATACTTCATATTCATTGGTTTGTTGAATGTTAGTTATGATTTCTTTGAGTTGCTTTGCTTTTTGCAGGTGTCAAAATCTGACGCGCATTTCTTTTATTTCTGTTTCTAAATAAGGGTTAATCTAGTGTTACAGTAAATAAATTAATTAACAGTCGAAGTGTTTGTGTCCATAGTGTTGCATGATGCTCCTGCTCACCAAGGGGAGTCAGATTTTTTTTTTTTTTTTTTGCTGGTTTGTTTATAGACTGAATCAGCCTTCTCCAATATGTCTAAAAGACTGAACCATCCAGAAAAGTGCTTTTACACTGTAGATGAATCGGATAAGTTGAACCAAACTCTGGTACGCTTATGCACGAAACACCAGGTTTGTACAGTGTATGTTCTAAATACTATCAGTAACATTCACTATACAATTGTCCCAATGTGATCTAGGTGACCAAAAAATATTTCTGATATTTAGGGATGCACTGAAACTAATATTTTTTTTTATTGGGACCAAAATAAAACTTTGAACCAAAGGTTGAATTAGAATGTGGTGAACTCCAAAATGTTATTTTTTTATGCCAAACCTCTACCTGAAAAATATATAAGCCATATATAAGCTTTTAAATAGAATGTAGTAAATAATGCATTTACATCCTTTCATCCTTTCTTCTCGTTCTCTTTCTTTCTCTCTCAGTAGGGGTATCAGATGTTTGATAATGGTCAGCCCCATTTCCACTTCTCACTTTACAGTTTCCCCCTTTTCCAACACACACACACACACACACACACTCACATACACACAAACAAACACAGTGACTCAGTGGAGGAGAGTGAATGGGTTCAAGTCAGACTTATCTGTGAGTAGACAGAATTGTGTGTGTGTGTGTGTGTGTGTGAGGGGTGTTGAATTTGAGAAGAGGCTGGTGGCTGCTTTGGTACTCTCCGATTTCTTCAGTCTTTTAATTATTAAGCAGCCTTTGAGACAGAGCATCGCGTACTCAGATAAATACGAACTATCTGTTCATCCTCACAAACACACACACACACACACACACACACACACACACACACACACACACACACACACACACTTACTTCACTAACTTGGGCTCATGCTGACGATAAAGGCGTAATCATCTGAGTAACCAGTGGAAATGGAGAGTATGATTGCTCTCCTGGTGATCTGTCTGGCTTGTCCAGATGGCTGCCCAGGTCTTCTCAAGGTCAACAGCTTCTGCTGCTCTGTGGACACTTGCTGAAATTGTGTTATGTGTGTGTGTTATAAATTTAATTCACGTGTGTGTGGGCTCGGCTCTGAAGCTGTGACTTGAACTCTTAATTTGCTTTCTCTTATTTTATCAGTCTTTCTGATAATCTAATACGTAACTTTACTGTATGCATGATTTTGGATAAAGGGCAGACAACATTACACAGTAGGGGTGGGCGATATGGCCCTACGATAATATTGTGATATTTCATGATATTTTGACGATATCGATACTCTTGTTGATATGACAAAACACTGAATTAAAACATAAAGAAATTTGAGAATACACTACTGTAACAAAATGAAAATTACATTTTATTATTGTATAAGATATGATATAGCACACTCCTGAGATATTAAATAATTGAAGGATTTGTAACAGAAATATCTCCATATATGCAAGATTAAAGTAAAGTAAATGATACTGGACAGATATAATCTGTCTCTAGTAGATATATAATAAGGAGAAATGAGAACAGTGTGAATTTTTTCTCAAAAAAAAAAAAAGTGGTAACTTAATGTGATAATTAATTAGAAGTGGGTGATATTGTACGATATTTTAGGGTAGGGGTGGGTGATATGTTCCTAAAATAATATTGTGATATTTCATGTTATTTTCGCGATAAGGATATTCTTAGCTATATAACAAAACACTTTATTTAAAAATATATATTTCAAGAATACACTACTGCAACAAATTAAAAATTAAATTGTATTATTGCATACAATATGATATGGGAGACCCCTAACTGAGATATTTAAAAATACAAGAATTTTATCAGATTTATTACAGAAGTCAATGATCCAGAATGTCATGATACTATTAATAATGCACTGCAAATAACTGCATATATGCAGGATTAAAGTAAAATAAATGATACTGGACAGATATATTCTGTCTCTAGTAGATATATAATGGGAAAGTGATGAGAACAGTGTGAATTTTTCTTCTACTAAAAAAACAAAAAAACAAAGTTGTACCCTGATGTGATAATTAGGGGTGGGTGATATGGCACAATATCTCATCTCATCTCATCTCATTGTCAACCGCTTAATCCGTGAAGGGTCGCGGGGGGGTGCTGGAGCCTATCCCAGCAGGCATCGGGCGGAAGGCAGGATACACCCTGGACAGGCCGCCAATCCATCGCAGGGCAGACGGACACAGACAGACAAACAGACACATTCACTCACACACTCACACCTAAGGGGCAATTTCAATCAAGTTCCAATTAGCCTGAACGTGCCGTCTTTGGACTGTGGGAGGAAACCAGAGCACCCGGAGGAAACCCACGCAGACACGGGGAGAACGTGCAAACTCCACACAGAAAGACCCGGGACGCCCCAGCCGGGAATCGAACCCAGGCCGTCTTGCTGTGAGGCGGAAGTGCTACCCACTGCGCCACTGATGGCACAATATTTCAGGGTATAATATTGTTCATAATAATCAAAAATGTTGGATATGATATGGCACACCCCTATTGCACAGTGCATATACATAGGCTTTAGGAATGCACCGAAGGTCCTTTTTTTTTTTTTTTTTGAGAGCTGGCAGGGACCTGACAAATCTTTAACTTTAACATGTATTTATGTAAATTGTCTCCGTTGTAATAAACTAACCACATACATTAGACAGTATTCCTAATAATCAGTGCTCCAGAGCACTGTCGTTCTGTTATTAAGATACATTAAGTTAAATTAAATTTACCTGGTTTCGGCTCCATCGCTTCATTCTGGGTGTCTGGATTCTGGATGTTGCAGCATTGAAGAAGTGCTGTTGTGGTAGGAAGGACCACGCTGCACTGAATAAATGTCACTGTGTTGTTCTTGTTGTTGAGCCTAAAATGCCTCCATACTACCGCCATTTTCTTGTAAGTTGTTGCTCTTTTTCCTTGCCACTTCCTTCTACTTCCTCCTGTGTGTGGGTGACGTAGCACTAAGCATGTTGTGCCACATTAAAAGTAGTCAGTGAGAAATATTGGGCTCTGTGTTTTTAAATAAATAATAAGTGATTCCTCGAGCCACAGAAAATAATTCGCTTTTTTTAATTGAGTAACTCAAATTACTTGAGAAATCGCTTCACCCCTAAAAAATTAGAAATGTAGAAAATTAATTTAAATACAGAAATTGCAAAAAACATCAAATAAGAAGGTGTACTTTATGTAACTTGAGTAGCACTGCTAAAGTGAATGTGTGTTGTGTATCTCTAATATAGTTTTATATTTAGAGATTTCTCACGCATCGTCTCTTTAGTAAACTTTCACAAACTTTCTTTCCCATGACTCGAGTGTCGAGCAGGGTTCACAGCAGCTAAATAATTGACGTAGTCTTTTCTTTTAAAGCTCTCCTGCTTAATTTGCATATCCCTGTTTAATATGCATATCCGTATGTTCCATGTGACATCCCACAGTGCATTGTCAGAGCGGGAGCTGATCCTGTTATGTATAGGGGATGCAGGATATGCTAATGCGCAGAGATCGCTGTATGGACCAGAAAATCCAGTCTTGTGTGAAGTTTACCTTCAGGCCTGTGGAACAGGTCAAGGCTGGTGTGTGTGTGTGTGTGTGTGTGTGTGTGTGTGTGTGTATTTAAACATGTTTTCATCATGGTCTTCACTAATAGAGTTTGTATAGAAACCTCCAAGATGGCAGACAGGTGTTCAGTTATTGCTACCGCTACTTTAGAATGATTTAAAATAGCATTAAATAACAGTACAGCTTGAAAGAAAAAGAAAACTGGCTAAACTGATACCAAGCTTGAAAAAATGAACTTAAACATGCCGTTTTGGGAAGTTGCCTCTTGGTCAGCCTGCCCAGGCTGCTACTTTCTTTTAAAGGAAACACAGGATGTTGTTAAATGTGACTAATGACTGATGCCTGGTTGTTAGCATTATGGCTAATAATGGCTATTAAAATTGTAAACTCGATACATTGATATCAAAATTGGCCCTGCTCCCTCCGCGTGGGTAGATGGCGCTCTCTCCCCACATCACTCCTAAGGTGATGTCCGCAGCACAGGGCGTCTGTGAGCTGATGTATCAGAACCGAGTCGCTGCGCTTTCCTCCAATTCCGGCAATGAAAAGATCAAAAAGGAAGTGGTAGCTTCACATGTATCGGAGGAATCATGTGTTAGTCTTCACCCTCCTGGTGTGTTGGGGCATTACTAGTGATAGGGGGAGTCCTAGTGAGTGGGTTGGGTAATTGGCCGTGTAAATTGGGGAAATGAATTTAAACCTGCTGTTTTGGGGAGTTACCTGTCATTCGGCCTGTTGTTGCTGCGTCTGGTAGTCGTTGTTAGAAATGTGCTTAATGACTGATGCCTGGTTGTTAGCAACATGGCTAACAGTGGCTAATAAAGTTGTAAATCAAGTAAACTGATACAAAGTGTGAGAAGTGATGCTGAATGCTTGCTTTCGCTAAATTGTTTTGTGAGGTGGAATTTAAAAATGAACTTAAACCTGCCGTTTTGGAAAGTTTACTGTCAATCGGCCTGTTGTTGCTGCTGCTTCCTCTTAAAGGAAACACTGGATGTTGTTTAGAACGTACAAACTAACTGATGCCTGGTTGTTAGCAAAGTGGCTAACAATGGTTAAAAAAAAGTCGTAAACCGAGTAAACTGATACAAAGTTTGAGAAGTGCTGCTAAATACTTGTTTTCCTTGCAAGTAGAGTTTAAAAATGAACCTAAACCTGCCGTTTTGGGAAGTTAACCGCCAGTCGGCCTGATGTTGCTGCTGCTTCCTCTTAAAAGAAACACTGGATGTTGTTGAGAATGTACAAACTAACTAATGCCTGGTTGTTAGCAATGTGGCTAAGAGTGGCTAATAATAAAGTTGTAAAATAAGTAAACTAATACCAAGTGTAAGAAGTGATGCTGAATGCATGTTTTTGTAAATTGTTTTGCAAATGGAGTTTAAAAATGAACTTAAACCTGCAGTTTCAGGCAGTGACCTGTCAGTTGGCCTGCCGTGGCTGTTTCTTCCTCTTAAAGAAAATATACTGGATGTTGTTAGGAATGTGCATAATGACTGATGCCTGTTTGTTAGCTTTGTGGCTAACAATGGCAAATACAATTGAAAACCGGGTAAATTGATACAAAATGTGAGAAGTGATGCGAAATACTTGTTTTCCTTGAATGTTTTTTGCAAGTAGAATTTAAAAATGAACTTTTTTGGGAAGTTAACCGTCAGTCTGCCTGTCGTTGCTGCTGCTTCCTCTTAAAGGAAACAGTAGACGTTGTTAGAAATGTGCTTAATGACTGATGCCTGGTTGTTAGCAACATAGCTAACAGTGGCTAATAAAGTCGTAAACCAAGTAGAGTGATGCAAACTGTGGGAATTGATGCTGATTGCTTGTTATCAACTAATCTTTTGCCAGTAGAGTTTAAAAATGAGCTTAAACCTGCCATTTTGGGAAGTTAACCGCTAGTCGGCCTGTCGGTGCTGCTGCTTCCTCTTAAAGGAAACACTAGATGTTGTTAGAAAATGTGCATAATGACTGATGCCTGTTTGTTAGCTTTGTGGCTAACAATGGCTCATAAAATTGAAAACCGGTGATGCTGAATGCTGGTTTTCGTAATTTATAATTTTTTTGCATGGAGAATGTAAAAATGAACTTAAACCTGCCGTTTTCAGGGAGTTACCAGTCAATCGGCCTGTTGCTGCTTCCTCTTAAAAAAAAAAAAAAAAAAAAAAAACTGGATTGTTATCAAGTAACACTCTGGCTAAGTAAATCATTAATCCAAAAGAGGAATAAGCAGCACAAGCAGGCTTTTATTTTTATATTTAATTATTTTAAAATATCATTTTTGCAGAGCAAGCAAAGAATCCCAGACATCCTTTATCCCCACCCACTTCCACCAGATCCTCCTCGGGGATCCCCAAGTACTTTCAAGCCAAGCCAACCCAGATATTTAATCCCGGCAGTGGGCCCTGGTTTAACCTGGTGTCTGGTACACCTCCATCTTCAGGCTACCGTCCTTATCAGTTATCTGAACCACCTCAGCTGACTCCTCTGTATGCAAATGAGCATGGTTCTACTCTGAATTTATTCCAGATATCAGAGCTACTTATCCAGTCATGAAGAGTTAGCGTAGTCTCCCTGTGGAAAAAAATCTTGTTCTTTTGGACATTTATACTCTTAAATTCCTGACAGTCTTTTTTTGTTCTGACTGCACTGTAAGGCGCACTTAAAATCCTTTAATTTTCCCAAAAAATCGCCAGTCTACCTTATAATCTGGTGCATCTAATGTATGAATTCTACCAGTCAGGTATTAAAAAGCAGTAAAGCCACTCCGCTGAAGTGCAGCGTTATAAGGGTGAGTTTTCAATGAAGTTTCTCCAGCACTAAGGCTGGGTGCAGCCGCAGCAGCAGTAGCGTTAGCCACTAACCGCAGCACTAGCTCTTTTGTCGTTCAGAGGCGAGTATATTGGACCGTAATCTGCATGTTTGCCATGTTGAAATGTTAGTGGTTAATGCTAATGCTGCTGCACCCAGCCTTAAGGCCCTGTCCCACTGCGATTGCGTCTAAATATCCACTAAAGTACGTCCTAATTTCAGTGGACGCAGTTTAGTGGATATTTAGTGGATATTTAGACGCAGTATGGACGTGGATATTTGGACGGCACCGTCCAAGTGGACGTAGTTTAGACGTTGCCGTCCACTTTAGACGCAAAAGTGGTTTTGGTACCTCCCAAAATTTTCGGAATGGACGGCGACTAATATGGACGTAATTTAGTGGATATTTAGACGCAGTACGGACGTATTTTAGTGGATACAGGTGGACGTCGACGTCCATTTGTCATCCTCATTGCAGAGTTCTACCATCAGCCGGTCATACAGTCCAAACTCCACCCGGCGTACAATCCAAGGCCTGACCCATACAGTCCTCTCCTGCTGCCGCCTCCTCCTCCTCCCGGTCTGGTCCAGCACATGGAGGAGTATGTTCTGCTGCTGCACCACCACTGCAAGGAATCTGTGGTCCATGGTTGTGTAGCTCAAGAAGAAATGATGATTCACTAGAAAAAACAACCATATATAGTTGGAAGTCGACGTCCAAAAAGTGGAAGTCGACGTACAAATTTGGAAGTCGGCGTCCAACTTCAATTTAGACGGAATATGGACGTATTTTGGACGCAGCGCGTTCACTCAGTGGACGCAGTGTTTTCTGATAAATTTGGACGTACTTTAGTGGATATTTAGACGCAATCGCAGTGGGACAGGGCCATTAGTACTGGAGAAACTTTACCAAAAAGTAGGCCTGTCACAATAAGAATTTTTTTGTGGATGATATATGGTCCCAGAAATTATTGCGATAACCAATATTTTTGTCATTTTAAGACTATTAAATGCCACTGTCATAATGATGACAGAATAGTGTAAAAAATAAATTAAACACTTTTTTTTTAATGACCGCAACATTTGAATTAATCATTTATTATAATTAGTTTGGGAATGATATACTTATTTCTTCACCTACTTTTGTCTACACTGTGTGTATGGAGTCACATTTATTGAAGCATGCCTGAGTGAAATACTGTTCACTGTTATATATGTGAACAAACATACAAATAAACACAATAGACAATATCCCAATTATCAAAATTTATTGAGATCATGTGCATTTATTGTATGATAAATCGATATTGCCATTATTGTGACAGGTCTACTTACCCAAGTAAACAGTTTTCAGGAGAGAAATCTGTGTAGATTAACATACAGTGCTCATTTGACTTTGAAGGGAAAGGAATTTGTGACCTAATCAGGGGCCATTTCCCACCTGGCCTTTAAGAGGGCTGAAAGGGATGAAATAACATTAAATAGATGAGTGCAGAACAATTTGACTGGATTAGAGCTCTGAAAGAGTATAGGATTTGGTAGGGGCAATGTATAGGCGTGAATGGGAGTAACCAGGGATAAATATAAATTATAAATAAACAAGTGCAGGTTAGATTGATGGTGAATGTGTTTTTGAGGTAAATGATATTACATTTATTAAGGGAAAAGGGTATTTATTAAGGCAGGCAAGTGGGACCTGCAGTTCTTTAAATGATGTTCTGGGTTCTTTTGTGACCTCCTGGATGAGTTGTTCATGCCCTTTTGGAGTCATTTTGGTCGGCTAGTCACTCCTGGTAAGGTTTACCAGTGTTCCAGGTTTTCTCTATTAGTGAATAATAGTGAATCACTGTGGTTCTCTAGAGTCACAAAGCTTTAGAAGTTACTTTATAACCTTTTCCAGGCTGATAGATGATCAATGACTGTTTTCTTATTTGTTTTTGAATTTCTTCAAGTCGGTGTATAATAATGTGTTGTTTTTTGAGATCTTTTATCTGCATCATGTTGTCAGACAGGATCTATTTAGGTTATTTTTGTCATCTAGCTTTTAGTGTGTTATTGCATATTGTTCATATCGATGGCAAAATTTTATAGTATTAACCAAAATTAAGAAATATATTGTGATTATATGTTTTTTCCATATCGTCCAGCCCTAGTGTTTGTTCTTGTGGGGTTTTTCTCTTTATGTGGTCTGCTGGAATTTCCACCGTTTTAGAATAAATCATCTGTATTTGGGCAGAAAACCGTGAAAGCGTGACTTCCCACCCCAGGCAGCAATTCATAACACATCTGCTGTTGGAGGTCTGTGTGTGTGTGTGTGTGTGTGTGTGTGTGTGTGTGTGTAAATGTGCGCTAAAAGATGTCTCTCCCTGCAGGTGTGTGTGGATGCTGTGGGCGGTGTCGGCCCCGCTATAAACGCTTGGTGGATAACATCTTCCCAGAGGACCCAAAGGTAGGACACTAAAATTCACACACACACACACACACACACACACACAGTATTGTTTTTTTTTTTTCATTATTATTAAAATATGCTTACTGTGCTACACACACACACCTGCACAGAACACACACACACACACCAAAGGGGCTCAAATCTGATTTGCTCACCGAATTCGATATTTATTTTATGCTGGTTACATTATATTTTTTTCTTATGTTCCTCTAATGGTACAGTTGTCTGAACAGTTTGTGCTCCTAAACTGACGCTCTATGACAAGTCTATGACGTAAATAATGCTTCACGTGAAGTTTCGGTTTCATTTTTCATCTACAGCATCACAGGAGCAGGATCAAGGAGTTCCAGTAACTGACAGCTGGGCTAATCACTGAGAATGCGTTTCAGCGCACTGTAAAAATTCCACATTGTTTAGCCACACCCATTTCTTTTTTTTTCCTGCCTCGTTTGGTCCGGGCTTTCAGACTTTTCAGTTTGGTCCGAACCAAAGTAGCAGGTGTGAAAGGAGCCATGAACCACGGTCCGGACCACAGGACCAGATTTTGGTCCGACCAAGAGAGGTGGTCTCGGTGCGGATCTTCTGAACCATGGTCCGATTCGCCTGCAGTGTGAAAGCGCTTTTCTAGATGGTTCGAACTTTCGGATCAATTACAGGAAGCTGAGCAAGCGTTCCTCAACAAAAAGCAGGAAAAATGAGCCTTGGAAGCACATGGGGCGAGGAGGAGACGAAATGTTTCATTGAAATTTGGTGTGATGAACCTGTGAAAAGTGCCTGAAGTTGCTGCTGCTGCTGGTATAAAAAACACAATAGCAGCACTACTATGGAGATGAAATTCATCTGTTCATTCATTTTATCCTTATCCTGGAAAGGCTTCCCGTCGAATGAACCACCCGCTGAATTGTCAACACGCCAACGTCAGACGCATGTCCTTCTAAAACCAATCAGCGCCAGGTTAAGGAAAACGCATCGATACATACGTGATGATGAAAGCATGTAGGAGTTTATTTTTATTTATTTATTTATTTTTTTTTAAATAACACATCTGTGTGGCATATGATGAAAAAGATTAGATTTGGGCCGCATTAAGCCACTGTTATTATATATGGCATAATTGTGTAATAACATGAATGCCACCGGCATTATTTTCTCTCGCACAGGCGCACGCGTGCACAATGCCCCATTGATTGTGGAGTGATGTGCTGGTCAAGAGCTCTTTAAGTAAATTGGCAGTTTGAGAGCTGTAGCTGAGCGGAGCTCCAGGGGGATTGTGGGATAAACAGATCTGAGAAACTTTAGAGAGAAACTTTAGAAATTTAATTTAGTTTTTGTTGTACTAAACTCTACTAACTAAACATCCACACTCTGTCTTTGTCTCTCTTTCTCTTTCTCTCTCTTTCTGTCTCTCTCTTCTCTTCCCACTCTCTCTTTCTCTTCTGTCTCTCTCCCTCTCTCTCTCGGGTTCTCTCTCTTTCTGTCTCTCTCTCTCACTCTCCCATTGTCTCTCTCTTCTTTCTCTCGGCTCTTTTCTCTCTCTTTTCCCCTCACTTCTCTCTCTTCTCTCTCTCACTCTTGTCTCTCTTTTCTCTCGTCTCTTATCTTTTCTGTCTTATCTCTCTCTCTCATTTCTCTCTTCTCTCTCTGCCGTCTCTTTCTTCTCTCTCTCATCTATCTGTTCTTTCTTCTCCCTTCTTTCTCTCTTCTCTCTGTTCTCTCTCTGTTTTCTTCTCTCGTCTCTTTCTTTCTCTCTCTGTCTCTATCTTCTTAACCTTTTTTTCTCTTTCTCTCTCATCTCTTTTCTCTCAATCTCTCTCTCTCTCTCTCTCTCTCTCTTTTCCTCCAGGATGGATTGGTTAAGTCTGATATGGAGAAGTTGACATTTTTTGCTGTATCTGCTCCAGAGAAGCTGGACCGGATTGGAGAATACCTCGCCGAGCGCCTCAGCAGAGATGTGGTTCGACACCGCTACGGGTACAACACACACACAAATAATACCATACCACACACCAGTATTGGTGGATTATGTTAGTGTATAATATATAGAGTATAATTATTAACTTGATGTGTGTGTGTGTGTGTGTGTGTTTAGGTATGTGGTTATAGCGATGGAAGCGCTGGACCAGCTGCTCATGGCCTGTCACTCACAGAGTATTAAACCGTTCGTGGAGAGTTTTCTTCATATGGTGGCCAAGTTGCTGGAGTCCAAGGAACCAGACCTTCAAGTGCTGGGAACCAACTCTGTAAGTGTGTGTCTGTGTATATATATATATATATATATATATATATATATATATATATATATATATATATATATTTATACACTGTATTTTTCACACTATAAGGCGCAAAAATGGTCAGTGCGCCTTATAATCCGGTGCTCCTTATGTATGAATTCTATCAGTCAGGTATTAAGGAGCAGTAAAGCCACTCTGCTGAAGTACAGCTTCATACTGGAGATTCAGTTTAGTTCTCCAGCACAGAGACTGGAGCAGTATTAGCATTAGCCGTGCTAACTGTGCTATCTCTAGCGCTACCTCTTTCATCGCTCAGAGGTAAGTATTATCGGCCTGTAGCCTGATGCTTACCCCGGCTAGCAATAACCTGGGTTAGCTTTAGCTGCTAACTGTGCTAAGCGCTAGCTCTTTTGCCATTCAGAGGTATCGGACTGTAATCTGCAGGTTTACCATGTTAAAAAAAGTTGTTGTAAAGTGACATACAGTATGACATTGCGAAGTCTGTTATTAGTAGAAAAATTAATACCTGTCAATTTTTGAATTTAAAAATAAGGGAAATTTTCCACCGTCCGCCTTGAGCCGCCCCACCAGCCCAACCGAGGCTCAATATCCCTTACATTTTAAGACATTGTAAGGTTTACAAGAAATCTAAAATAACCACCTGTGAAACACAAACTACAAACTACAGTTAGATGTTTAGAATCTGCTAGGCCTACAATTGTTGACACTGAAATGTTGTGGACATTCCTACATATGTAATTCTCATAATACAGCCTAAATGAAACCACTTTTCTAGATATTTATATTAAGTCTTCACTTTTTTGTCAGGAAGGCACTTTTTTTTTATTCAATAGATTTCAAATTGAACAAAGGATGCACAAATTCAGCAAAATTAGCTTTTACTAAAGGAGGGCGGGAAAGAGGGGTAAAAAAATGGGAGACGTGACAGATATGAAAATTGTATTTATTTTAAAAGGTTTTTAACTGTTGTTCATCTTCCTGGTATCTCAGTGCTGTTAGGCAATCAGAGGCGATACGTTTGCTTTTATGAATATTCTTCTTGAGCAAGAGCAGAAATCCTATTGTTTCTTCCCCAGACTAAAGCAGCGTTATACCGGATCTCTGGTGCACTTTTTTACGTTAATTCATACTAGAGACTAGGGGTGGGCGATATGGCTCTAAAATAATATCACGATATTTCAGGGTATTTTTGAGATAACGATATACTTGGCGATATAGGAAAACTAAAATAATTCATTCATTTCAGGAATATAGTATAAGAGTATAACAGTATAATCATAATGGGAAAATAAATAATATAGCATAAAATAATATGATGCAGCAAAGAATATTGCAGAATATTTAGTGCATGCATATAAACTGCAAACTAAAACAATTATACAATAAATACACCTAAAGCTTCACAGTAAATAATTTATAGACTAACTTTAAGACAGAACAGCCCTATTATCACGATATGGATTTTTAATATCATGATATTTCTGTGTCACAATATATTGTATACGATATAATATTGCACACCCCTACTAGAGACCACACTTAAATATTTAAAAATGAATGAAAAAACGATGGAATGAGACCTTTGCATGTGTGTCACTGCTGGACTGAGAAAAGTCCACCAACCAGACAAATGATCCTCAGCACATCCTTAGAATGCTTTTTTGCTTCACCAGTAAATGTGATGTTGGAAAGCAGGTGAGTATAGACAGATGAGGGCACGAGAGAGAGAGAGAGAGGGAGAGAGAGAGAGAGAGAAGCCCAGCACCCTCAGCTAATGCCTTTAACCCTCAGGGCGTGTGTTCTTGGTTTTCAGACTTCGTTTAGAGGCATCTGAAGTGCTTCCTCTGGATGGGACACACACTGCATAATTTAGCAGAGGTTAGAAGGTTGGATGGAGAGAGGGAGAAAAAGATGAGTGCAGGCAGAGGAGGGAGGTGGGAGGTAAGGGAGGGGGGAATGGAGTTCATAGAGAAGGCAGGAGAAAGACAGAGAGAGGAGAGAGAAAGTGAGAGTTAATGGAATTAGCCAATAGGTGGGCGGCGGGTGTGAAGTGCACTGCTGCCAGCGTTTCTGACTCAGGCAGAAAAGTTATTTTTTTAATATCTTTTCTTCTCTGAGTTTATCTTTCCATCTGTCTGTTATTATAAACTTTATTACTTCCTGTACTGAACCCATTCACACCAGAAATCACCTGCGTGTGCGGCATGCATCATGTTTAATCTTTTCCAGGGCTGTTGATGTTAAAGCGTTAATGCACGCGATTAATTTGGAAGCAGTAATGCATAGTCATTTTTTTTTATGCAATTAATTACCCCACCAATTTTGACCCCAACTTCTGTTGTAATCAACCTGGCGTTCGTAATTTGCTGCTGCTGATGACCCAGCCTGCTTCTCTGTGAGCTGAGACGAGCAGCTGCTCACTGTGGCGGGGATCAGCCTCGAGATCACTGTGCTGCCACAATAAACTTTGAAGCTCTTATCCACTCCCACCCCACCCCCCACATAGTGAAAATTACACGAGTTCCCACTCTCCAGAAACACGTTTTATTACGAGAACACGCCAAAAATTAACGCATGTGAGAACTAGTGATGCCATGCCAGAGAATCTCTATAGAGGAGAACACGCACTTGAAGTGAGTCCAACATGGGTTTGTTCATATGAAGAGTTTATAAATGTCCGATAAATTTTATATTAAAATATGTAGTTTTTAATATGTCCTCAACACTGAACTTTATCAGATGCTAATATATTTACTAACTAAAACAGAAATATAAACATAGAAATGTTAAGCTAAGCTTACTTTGCTTTTTAAGTGATATGCATTGTTCTACTTCCTAAAATTAAAGGAATACTCAGAACAAGTAGTTAATTACTATTTTTAATTTAAAGTTTTAGTGTTTAGCTCCGTTCATGCCAAATATTTGCCGAATACGACTCATTTACGACTCATTCGGTCGGTACATCCCTCTGCCTGCATGGTGCGCTTGCTTACAATTCAGAAATTCTTAAATTCAAGCTGAGATATTTACAGTAAGGTACTAAAAAAAAAATCCTCTATCAAATTTATGATGCATTCTTTATTCCAGTGCCCCACGTTGGCTTTATCTCCCCTCAAACCTACAAGTATATTCTAGTATTTTAGTATTTCAACAATACTTATAATAAAATATATAATTACATTTTACATTTCTTACAATCTTTATTTATTTTTTCACACTATAAGGTGCACTTGAAGTCCTTTATTAAGGAGCAGAAAAGCCACTCTGCTGAAGTACAGCTTCATACAGGCGTTTCAGTGAAGTTTCTCCAGCACCAAGGCTGGAGCAGTATTAACATTAAAAGTGCTAGAATCTGGAAGCTCTTTACCCACCTAAATAAACAGGTTTCAGGAGATAAATCTGTGTAGATTAACATCCAGCACTCATTTGACTTTAATAAAAATGTGCCTCATAATCTGGTGCGGCTTATATATGAAAATAGACCAGAAAATAGATGTTTATTGATAGTGCGTCTTATAAATTGGGGCAAATACAGTACATTTAATAAATATCCACTATAAAAACGTGCGTCTGAAGAAGAACAAGTGCGATTAATTGCTTTTAATCACAGAATATTGTTGTGATTAATCAGATTTTTTTTTTTATTGATTGACACCCCTAATCTTTACATTATCAGTCCAGTCATCCAATTTTTAGTCCAGTCATACAATATTGCCTAATATGACTCTTAATGTAGCTTTACAATTTTATAGTCTTAAGTGAATACGTACTCTGCTGTTTATGTGATGTTAACGAAGAAAACAGACCAGACAGACCTGGCAACCTTTGTCCATTGTTCGAATATACAATTCTGCTCGGCCCCTCTGTTGAAAACACTCTTTTTAAGGTGAACAGGGTCATTCCATGGTCACTGTGTCATGTGCACAGGGTGTTGATGCACTGTGTTGTGACACATTCCTTCTGTAATCTTCATTAAACGTTTCTGTGACTTGTCCTTCAGCAGCCCTTCTGGCGCTTCAGCCCAGATGGCATTGCCTTCTTTGCCCTCTCCAAAAATCCACCAAAACACTTCACTTCACGTCATTGGATCACATTTTCTCCCTCCTCTGATCTGACCACTGACCGTAGGTGCTCATCACTGCTGACCGGCGGCAGAAGTATTCTACCAGTCGGGTATTAAGGAGCAGTAAAGTCACTCTGCTGAAGTACAGTGTTATAAGGGGGAGTTTTCAGTGAAGTTTCTCCAGCACTAAGGCTCGGTGCAGCAGCATTAGCATTAGCTGCTAACTCCAGAGCTAATGCCATTCAGAGACAAATATACTGGACTGTAGTCTGCATGTTTTCCATGTTAAAACAAGCTACATGTGACGAACCGCTAGCTGATAGTTAGGGGTGGGCAATATTATATCGTATACAATATATCGTGACACAGAAATATCATGATATTAAAAATCTATATCGTGATAATAGGGCTGTTCTGTCTTAAAAGTAGTCTATTATTTACTGTGAAGCTTTAGGTGAATTTATTGTATAATTGTTTTAGTTAGCAGTTTATATGCATGCACTAAATATTCTGCAATATTATTTGCTGCATTATATTATTTTATGCTATATTATTTATTTTGCCACATTATGATTATACTGTTATACTATTATACTATATTCCTGAAATTAATGGATTATTTTAGTTTTCCTATATCGCCAAGTATATCGTTATCTCAAAAATACCCTGAAATATCGTGATATTATTTTAGAGCCATATCGCCCAACCCTACTGATAGCGCCCTGGGTTACTGGAACACTCAGGGTTCCTACGTTTAGTGCTATCGGGCGGCATTTACATCCCGCTAGTACTGCGTTAAAGAGTCAAGAGGCTTTTATTGTCATTACATCTGAGTACAGGTACACAATGTAGTGAAATTACGTTCCTCCGGAACCATGGTGCAACATGGAAAAACAAGCAATAGACAACACAAAGTGCAAGAGTGACGACAGTGCCACATAAAACTAAAACATAAAACATAAACATTAAACATAAAACAGTAGCTAATGCTAATGCTGCTGCACCTAGCCTTAGTACTGGAGAAACTTCACTGAAATCTAAGCTTACTGTAAGTAAACAGAAGTGCTTTACTCACCCAAATAAACAGTCCATTGTCTGCTGTAGCTCGTAAAAGAAAATGTTCAGAAAAATGCATTGATCAGGAAAAGCACTGTGTCTACATCAACTCGTGAATTCATGGCCTCACTCGTTCCTGTGTTATTTGTGCAAATAACACATCAGTGTTATATGCTTTGCCCAGTATGGTTAGCTAATTGTAGCCAAAGCTCAGGACCTGGCTGCCTTTTCAGGAGAAAATTAGAGGCTCAGCATCTGTCTTGTCGTCCTTCTAGGCTCCAGGCTGTCTTAATCGGCTTTATAAAAGCATTGCCAGAATTTACTCACATTTTACTGGAGTGGTAACCTGCTGTGTTTGCCTGCTATTGTATTCTGTACCTGGCAACCTAGGGTGTGGTTATAGGTCTGGGAATGAACAGTAAGTGGGGTCATATTTCTTCTCCATTAAGGACAACATAGATGGGTTAGTAAATACAATCCATACAGTAAGCTAAGGAAAAGAGGGAAATCAAACTGCTGGTGAATAATAATGCTGTATGAAATTGTTACTAAGCAACAGTACAGCAACAGAAGTCTCAGAGGTTTCTAGGCCTTAATATAGAAAACTTAAAGACTTTAGGGAAGACTAGAACTGACTGTGAAGTTGTGGGAAAAAAAAGATACAAAGACACGAGGCAGCTACGTTCATTATTATTTATTTCAGGAGAGAAATCTGTGTAGATTAACATCCAGTGCTCGTTTGACTTTTGGCATTTGATTCATGGTTCTGGATTTATGATTAGATTTTCTCACAATATTTGGAGCAAATTTTGAATGAGTCAGATATGGATGCTGTATATGAAACTCTTTCTCAACCTCCTTTGTCTGCTGTAGCTAGTAAAAGAAAATGGTTAGAAAAATGAGTCGATCAGGAAAAGCACTGTGTCTGCATCAACTCGTAAATTCATGGCCTCACTCACAGGCAGCGCTGATCCAGCCAGGCACATCTCGTCAGATAAGATCTAACAGCGCTAGGAAAAACATGGCTAGGAAAAACATTTGTTCCTGTGTTATTTGTACAAATAACACATCAGTGTTATTTGGTTAGCCCAGTAATTCAGGGCTAAGGAACAAAGGGTTAGAATTTGTCTATGGAACACCGTCAGCGAAGTACAACTGAGATAAGCAGGTGTATTTTTAGAACAGTTCTGTTTACACTAGTTAAAAGTAAAAAAAAAAACACCTGGATCTAGACTACCCAACTCTGTGTGTAACTATAGGTTTAAATAGGATCTCCGGTGGATTTTACGTTTTACAGAGACTCTAAGACTAGATCAGTGGCTGAACTGCACCTAGCAGGGCATTATTACACATGTTGTAAAGTAACATATGACATTTATTGACAAAGACTGTTATAAATGTAAAAATGTTTTTTTTTATTTTAAGACGTTTCTAACTGTTGTCCGTGTCGCTGCATCCTGGTGTTGCAGTGCTGTTAGTGAATGAGAGGCGATATTTTTTCATGTTTGAATATTCTTCTTGTGCAAGAGGCGGGATCTTATCATTTCTCCCCGCCCCACCCACTCGTCCACCGGATCACCAGAGCACTTTTTTTTTTTTCACAAAAAACAGCTCATATGGCATTAATTCATACTAGAGACCACAACTAGACATTTTAAAATGAATTAAAAAACGCTAATATGAGACCTTTACATGTATAAACAGTGATGAACGCAACTTATAATATTAATGCTCACTGTACTGTTTTAAGTTTTTTTTTTTTTATATATATATATATAATTTTATTTTTTTATTTTTTCCCCATTTTCTCCCCAACCCACTCACTAGGACTCCAATATTACTAGTAATGCCCCAACACACCAGGAGGGTGAAGACTAACACATGCCTCCTCCGATACATGTGAAGTTACCCAACACTTCTTTTCGAGCTGCTGCTGATGCAGCATTGCCAAGTAGCATCACAGCGCGCTTGGAGGAAAGCACAGCGACTCTGTTCCGATACATCAGCTCACAGACGCCCTGTGCTGCAGACATCACCCTAGGGTGTGTGATGTGGGGAAAGAGCGCCATCTACCCAGCCGGAGGGAGCAGGGCCAATTTTGCTCCCTCTGAGTGCCGGCTGTTTGATGGCAAAGCTGCATGAGCGTTGTTCGAACCTGCGACCTCCCGCTCATAGTGGCAGCGCTTTAGACCGCTGAACCACTCGGCGCCCCCTACTGTTTTAAGTTTAAACAAACTACTGTTTTATTTCTCAAATAATTATTGTGAATACATTTATTATTAGGTCCAGGCAAGCCTCAGCAATGGATTGTTTTATTCCCACACAGTTTATCTTCCATCCCACCAAGATATAACACGTTCTCACACACACACACACACACACACACACACACACTGCACACAATGAGGTGTTTCACAGAGACACAGAGGGACAGGGATGGAGAGAGAGAGTCAGAGATAAAGTATGAGGAGGTAGAGTGTTATAGACAGCCAGAGAGAGAGGGGGAAAGAGACAAAAGCTGATATTGAGGCATGGGGAAGATAGAGGATAGAGGGATAGAGACGTCTTTGTCTGCAGGCTGAAAGCAGTGAACTAGAAGTAAAACAGAGCAGTGTTGTTAGTCTGAGCAGTCTGAGTGTGAGCTGAGGGCTAAAATGCTAGCTCACTGGATTTCTATCTTCACAAATCATCCAAACTGACAGAAACTGTACTAGAGGTGTCAGTTAATTATACATTAATCGGATTAATAACAACAAAATCCTGTAATTACTTATGATTGATTAATTGCATTTGTTTTCTTCTTCTTAAGGCATGAAAATTGTACTTGTTTTATTTTTTTCCCCAATTTTTTTTCCCAATTTAGCTAGGCCATTTGTTCCACATTCAGCTGCTAGTCAGATGTATATCCCCATCACTCATGATACCTCAGCACAAGGAGGGTGAAGACTAGCACAAGCCTCTTCCCACACATGTAAAGGACCCCCCCCCCCCCCCCCCAGTTTTTTTTTTAAACTGCTGCTGATGATGCAGCATTACCGAGTAGCATCACAGCGCACTCGGAGGAAAGCGCAGCGACTCAGTTCTGATACATCAGCTCACAGACGCCTCGTGCTCAACATCACCAAAACTCGTCATATTTTTTTTTGAGAAAGTAGAGCATTAAAACTTTTTGAAAACATTTTAGGGTGCTGTTTGAATGAGCGAAATCTGTTCAGAATGATGAAAATTAACATTACAACACTGAAGAAGTATAGACCTATTATTTAAGAAAAAATGTTTATTAAGAACAGATCTCCAAAAGATTAAAACACGAACAATGCAAACAATGATCCAAAGGCCTAAACATTGGTAAATTAGGCTTCAAGAATGGTAATGTATGACTTTCCTCTAATCTAATATAATTTAACATGGTTTAAGAATAGAAAATGGGGAAAAAATAGAAAATTCTAAACAAACAAGTGAAGCTCTTAATACAGACAAGTGGAGTGTGCACTGAACTTTTTTTTAAACACAGTTTGATGTGTTACTTTGCTATATTGTGATTACCATGCCATAGATTTATATAAAATATAAAAATAGCATTAAAAAAACAGACTTCAGATTTTCTTGAGCCTGACCAAAAGAATCTAAACTCTAGTGTCGGGGGCCTTGTTCAGGGGGGCCAGGATTAAAGAACGTTAATGGTATTGAACCTATAACCCTGTAATCAATTACACCAATAATTAAATAATTATAAATAAAATAATAAAAAGAAACAGTATTATAGAAGAAGTATTGCAGCATGCAGTGTTTGCCTGCTATTATGTTCTATACCTGACAACTTGGGGTGTGGAAATAGGACTTTGCTATGCAAAATATTTCCCCATACTGGTCAGAAATATGTATTGTGATGTAAATTATCACAATACCAGTGACCCTGACACATTGTTATATTTCCCACCCCTACAGGCAAGTCACTGCTTTTATATACTGTACACACTATACACACATCATCGCGTTCTCACACTTGATCTTACACATCAGTGCGTAAATCACACTTCTTCCTTTAATGGTGAATCTCACCCTGGCTTTATCTAATATAGATAACTTCCTCTTATAGTGAGAGTACTGATGACTTCACACCCTGTCAGAGTGTGTTGTCGACATTGTGTTAAGCAGGGCTCTGCATTAGCAAGAACCTGTCAATGATATATGGTCATAGACAAAAGTGATGGCACCCCGGAATTTGTTTTTTATTTATTTATTTATTTATTTTTTAGAATTACACATTTTTGTTAAACATGTTTATTTTTCTTTTGTGTGTATTGGAACAACACAAAAAAAAAACTAAATTTGACGTAATTTCACACAAAACTCCAAAAATGGGGTGGACAAAAGTAGGGCTAAGTATCAATTAAAAATGTTGGTCTCACTTTATAATAAGTGTCCCTAAGTACTATGTAGTTACATGGTAACAATCCATGTACCTACAGTGTAACTACTGATGAAGTAAACATTGTTACAGATTAACTACAGAGGTACAGGTTATGTAATTACTAATGTGTATTAAGGTTAATTTTGAATTGTGTAAGTACACATGTGTACCAGGGTGAGTGTACTTACACATGTGTAACAATGTGTGTGTACTCAATCAGCCCTAATTACATACTAGACAATAGCTGTTGGATAAGTTTATACTCAACTTATCACACACACTATTACACATGTGTAAGTACACTTACCCTGGTACACACGTGTACTTACACAAGTCAAAATTAACCTTAATACACATGTGTAATTACATAACCTGTACCTCTGTAGTTAATCTGTATCAATGTGTACTTTATCAGTAGTTACACTGTAGGTACATGGATTGTTACCGTGTAACTACATAGTACTTAGGGACACTTATTATAAAGTGGGACCTAACTTTTTTAATACGGGTATGAGACGTTAAATTCGATACGGATACCCAAATTATACCTTTTTTCAGGATAATTATTCTCACACAATATATTTATTTAACAGCTGACATAAGTGATCTTATTGTCGTTCTGTCACCAGGAGAGTCTCAATCTGTCTGGATCTTGTTTGAACAAAAGCAATGAGAATATTAAGAACAATATAATATTAAATTTTATTAACTGCTTAAACTACAAATATTTTTCTCTAAGCATATTGCTGGATATAAATATCAGCATTAGATTAAATTATATTTATTTTAGTGGTGTCAATTACTTAAGAAATGAATTAAAATCATGATTATTTTTTTTATGCTGCTAGTTTCCTATATATTTGAGAGGGGAACAGTATAGTTATAGTGTAATGTGGTTTACTGCTTGCAGACTAACTGTATTATAAGAGCTCAGGGTAAAGTGCATGCTCTCTGCTTTTGGTGCATTTATGTTTGTTTCATGCAAAGTATTAAAAATAGGCACCAATTTTTTGAGTACCGAGACATTTCAGTCTGTACATTTTTGGTATCAAATTTCAATAAACAGGTCTCTAATATTTAAAGGGTGCTTTGGCTTGGCTGAATTAATTTTCTAAGAATAAAAAGGAGTTTGTTTGGAGTGTTCACTGTGGACCTCTACCTCACTATGCCTTGCTCAGCCTCGCTTTACCTCCAGCCTTGTAATGTCATGTGATCACAGTCTGCAACATGAAGAGCTCCCTCTGTTGCTGAACACTGCAGTTTTGAGTTTGATGTTATGCAGGTGATTGTAGTGGCTCTTTTAACCCCTGCTGTTAAGGCTGTCTGAAATAGACAGAATAGTAGTATTGTGATTATATTGCTATATATTGTAATTTTGATGCACCTCATTAATAGCACATGTTTCTTAACATTGGTGGGTCAAAAATAAGCAACATGGTTGAAGATTTGCCAGCATTATTTTGACCAGCAATACAGGGGTTGGACAATGAAAAACTGAAACACCTGTCATTTTAGTGTGGGAGGTTTCATGGCTAAATTGGAGCAGCCTGGTGGCCAATCTTCATTAATTACACATTGCACCAGTAAGTGCAGAGTGTGAAGGTTCAATTAGCAGCAGGATAAGAGCACAGTTCTGCTCAAAATATTGCAATGCACACAACATTATGGGTGACATACCAGAGTTCAAAAGAGGACAAATTGTTGGTGCACGTCTTGCTGGCACATCTGTGACCAAGACAGCAAGTCTTTGTGATCTATCAAGAGCCACTGTATCCAGGGTAATGTCAGCATACCACCAATAAGGACGAACAACATCCAACAGGATTAACTGTGGACGCAGGAGAAGCTGTCTAACAGGGATGTTTAGGTGCTAAACCGGATTTTATCCAAAAAACATAATAAAACCATGGCTGCCCAAATCACTGCAGAATTCAATGTGCACCTCTACTCTCCTGTTTCCACCAGAACTGTACATGTACTACGTAAAATAATAATAATAGTAATAATAATGCTCAGAAATAATTTAATGCAAAATGAATATAATATCCTTTGTGAAAGCTGATGAAATGTGTTTTTTTTTTTTGTTTGTTTTTGTTTATAGTTTGTGAAGTTTGCTAACATCGAGGAGGACACGCCCTCGTATCACCGGCGCTACGATTTTTTCGTCTCTCAGTTCAGTGCCATGTGCCACTCTACACACGAAGACCCAGAGACACGCACCAGGTGAGTGTAATCATTATTGTGTCAAGGTTTGTCTTATTTAGAGAATAGAATAGAATTTAATCAAAGTAGGCCGGTCACAATAATTACATTACATTTAAAAGCCACTAAATACCCTAAACCATATTTATTCCATTAATAGCTGAAATGTGTTCTTTTGAACTAGGGCTGCACGATTTGGGCAAAATATCCAATTGTGATTTTTCTGCAGAATATTGTGATTGCCATTTAAATTGTGATTATTTTATTCCATTAAACCCAAAACCTGTATTAGTGGTTAAAACAATATGAAAAAAAATATGATTATAACTTTTTTACACATAAAATATTCCTGGGTTCTTAGATTAAATACATTTTTACAAATATATATATATGTGTGTGTGTGTGTGTGAGTGTATGTATATATATATATATATATATATATATATATATATATATATATATATATATATTAGGGGTGTAACGGTATGCAAAAATCACGGTTCGGTACGTACCTCGGTTTTGGGGTCACGGTTCGGTACATTTTCGGTACAGTATAGGAACAAAATGCAGAACCATTTTCTTCCACAGCGTGTTGTTTATTTAACCAAAAAATTGCCAATATACAAACTGAAACAGTAAATAAATATAAAGTGCTGCTTGGTACCATTAAGTTACCAGCCTTAAGCTATATACCATATTTGCACTACTGATATATACTATTTATACTGTCATTCCATCTCAATCACCATCAATATTGCACTATTGTCTTACGTATGTTTATTGTGTCTTGTTGTTTTGTACATATAGTGTCTCCCACTCTATTATACTATATATATTTTTCTTTTTTTTACTTATATTTATATTTCTATTTCTCCCCACACTACTGCACCTTGCTTTTGTCTCATGTATGTCTATTTGTGTCCCTGCTGTATTGTACACATAGTGTCTCCCATTCTCCTTTATTATATCTATTATCTGTACTTGCTGTAAAATTGGGAAGGAGAGTAACGTAATTTCAATTCTCTGTATGTCCTGTACATATGCAGTATTGACAATAAAACTACTTGACTTGACTTAAATGAAATATTCTCAAATGATTAAACAATGTTAAAAATTAAACAAAATAAAATTAAAAATAATAAATTGAATTCCCTTTAAACAGTAAACAAAACTTTCCACATGTAAAGTGCAGCACTCAGTTCCAGAATTCTAGTGTTACAGTATTCATTTTTACTCAATCTTCATATGTTTTGCCAAGAAAATCAGTTTGTCCACATTGTCAGCAGTGAGGGCAGATCTGCTGGCAGTTATAACGTCCCCAGCGCTTGAAAATACCCTCTATATACCCTCGATGCTATAAAAGCCCCAATGGATGCTGTAATGGCTTTAGCCCGATCTGAATTGTGATTGTAATGATGCCTGAACGCAGATATCAGTGGCGTTTGCACCACAGGGATCTTCTTTTTTGTCGCGGTAATTTTAGCACTTGGGTGGCTCTGTCTCAGATGACTTAGCATGTTTGAAGTGTTGCCCGAAATATAGCCGACCTCAGCAAAACAATAACGACATACCGCTTTCGTTTTATCCACTTGTCTTTTTCCGTCGCAGGTTTTCACTGGGAAACCGCAGTGCTCCCAAACGGGAGATTTTAAAGACAGGGGAGGATTTTCTATCTCCGTTTGGTCGCTAGCTTCTGCCATAATGTCAAAATAGTCTTCACCATTCTCTGATACAGCAGACGCGTGCACCTCGCAAATGTGTTTTGAAGAGTGGTTAGGAAAGGCTCGACTGATTGGTTCGCCGTGCGACGTCGCCCCCACATGGTCACAAGAGCACGAATCACGAAAGAGTTGCTTTAAACATATCAAAGAACCTCCCCTTTACTACTCCAATCACGTACTGGCATCTAATGAATATTAGATAGCCACATGTCGCGACAGGCACAGACCTAGGGTAGAACAGGCGCTGTGTAGAACATATAAACTGACTGTATTCGTTCGGTACAGCACTGTACCGTACCGAAGGTCTGTTCGGTACGGTTCGGTAAGAATACATTATACCGTTACAGGCCTAATATATATATATACACTGCTCAAACAAATAAAGGGAACACTCAAATAACACATCCTAGATCTGAATGAATGAAATATTCTCATTGAATACTTTGTTCTGTACAAAGTTGAATGTGCTGACAACAAAATCACACAAAAATCATCAATGGAAATCAAATTTATTAACCAATGGAGGCCTGGATTTGGAGCCACACACAAAATTAAAGTGAAAAAACACACTACAGGCTGATCCAACTTTAATGTAATGTCCTTAAAACAAGTCAAAATGAGGCTCAGTATTGTGTGTGGCCTCCACGTGCCTGTATGACCTCCCTACAACGCCTGGGCATGCTCCTGATGAGGTGGCGGATGGTCTCCTGAGGGATCTCCTCCCAGACCTGGACTAAAGAATCCACCAACTCCTAGACAGTCTGTGGTGCAACGTGACGTTGGTGGATGGAGCGAGACATGATGTCCCAGATGTGCTCAATCGGATTCAGGTCTGGGGAACGGGCGGGCCAGTCCATAGCTTCAATGCCTTCATCTTGCAGGAACTGCTGACACACTCCAGCCACATGAGGTCTAGCATTGTCCTGCATTAGGAGGAACCCAGGGCCAACCGCATCAGCATATGGTCTCACAAGGGGTCTGAGGATCTCATCTCGGTACCTAATGGCAGTCAGGCTACCTCTGGTGAGCACATGGAGGACTGTGCGGCCCTCCAAAGAAATGCCACCCCACACCATTACTGACCCACTGCCAAACCGGTCATGCTGAAGGATGTTGCAGGCAGCAGACCGCTCTCCACGGCGTCTCCAGACTCTGTCACGTCTGTCATGTGCTCAGTGTGAACCTGCTTTCATCTGTGAAGAGCACAAGGCGCCAGTGGCGAATTTGCCAATCCTGGTGTTCTCTGGCAAATGCCAAGCGTCCTGCACGGTGTTGGGCTGTGAGCACAACCCCCATCTGTGGACGTCGGGCCCTCATACCATCCTCATGGAGTCGGTTTCTAACCGTTTGTGCAGACACATGCACATTTGTGGCCTGCTGGAGGTCATTTTGCAGGGCTCTGGCAGTGCTCCTCCTGTTCCTTCTTGCACAAAGGCGGAGGTAGCGGTCCTGCTGCTGGGTTGTTGCCCTCCTACGGCCTCCTCCACGTCTCCTGGTGTACTGGCCTGTCTCCTGGTAGCGCCTCCAGCCTCTGGACACTACGCTGACAGACACAGCAAACCTTCTTGCCACAGCTCGCATTGATGTGCCATCCTGGATGAGCTGCACTACCTGAGCCACTTGTGTGGGTTGTAGAGTCCGTCTCATGCTACCACGAGTGTGAAAGAACCACCAAAACATCAGCCAGACAGCATAGGTTCTGAGAAGTGGTCTGTGGTCCCCACCTGCAGAACCACTCCTTTATTGAATGTGTCTTGCTAATTGCCAATAATTTCCACCTGTTGTCTATTCCATTTGCACAACAGCAGGTGAAATTGATTGTCAATCAGTGTTGCTTCCTAAGTGGACAGTTTAATTTCACAGAAGTTTGATTTACTTGGAGTTATATTGTGTTATTTGAGTGTTCCCTTTATTTTTTTGAGCAGTGTATATATATATATATATATATATATATATATATATATATAGCACACAGGGGGGATATTGCAGCAGCATTAGCATTAGCCGCTAACCGCAGCACTAGCGAAACCCTAAATGCCACACAATAGCACTAAATTAAGGAACCCAGAGTGTTCCGGTAACCCAGGGCGCTATCAGTTAGCGATTCATCTTACGTAGTTTTTTTTAACAGGACAATCACACAGACTACAGTTCAGTGTACTCTCCTCTGAATGGCGAAAGAGCTAGCGCTGCAGTTAGCAGCTAATGCTAATGCTGCTGCACCCAGCCTTAGTGCTGGAGAAACTTGACAGAAAACTCACCCTTATAACACTGTACTTCAGCAGAGTGGCTTTACTGCTCCTTAAACCTTGACTGGGAGAATTCATAAATAAGACACACTGTCGATTGTAAGGTACACTGTCGATTTTTGAGAAAATTAAAGAATTTTAAGTGCAATTTATATTTTTTTCTTGTGTGTGTGTGTGTGTATAGGATTCGTGTAGCTGGTATTAAAGGATTACAGGGAGTGGTGAGGAAGACTGTGAATGATGAACTGCAGGCCATCATCTGGGAGCCGCAGCACATGGACAAGCTCATTCCCTCCATGCTGTTCAACATGCAGGATAATGACGACTCGGACAGGTACACACACACACACACACACACACACACAGAAGTCCCCCCATGTGTTTAAGCATGCAGGACAGATATGAGTCATAGAGGTACACTCATGCCCTGTGTGAGATGTTTTTTTCTCCTGAAGTGTGTATATATATATATGTGTGTGTTTGTGTGATGTGTGTGTACCATATTTATTTGTGTGTGTGTGATGTGTGTGTACCATATTTTCTACAGACTGTAAAAATCTTTGGAAGAAGAACTTCTTTTGAGATTTTTGAGGGAAGACAGGTTTCTTTAACTTAGAGTGAGTTCAAAAATAGTCAAAATATCTTTAATTTTATAGTAAAATCTTTTCAGTATTAGGTAAACTGTACAGGGGTTATACATCTTGTATTAGTTAGTATTTTTTATTTGTTCAGAACTGACCAGAAGACTAACCTCCAGTAAAGTATGTCATCATGAGACTCCAAAATGGGACTTATCAGGGACATAGTTAGAATATAAGCTGTATTTGATACAGTGGTGTTCCTGAACACACAGCCTAGAGAGCAATAGAAAATGAGCTTGTAGAAAAAACAATTTAGAGTTTATTTATGTATTTTGTTCTATAAAAATGTTTGTGTTTTGGATATTGTGAATAGACAGAAAGCTGGTCTGTTCATGTAACCAAGGTCATGCACACGTTCTGTAGCTCCTTTTTTCCATTGCAGGGTGTGTAGACCGTATTTTGCGCACTGTAAGACTCATTTAAAATCCTTAAAATTTTCCCAAAAGTCATCAGTGTGCCTTATAATCCGGTGCCCCTCATGTATGAATTTTATCAGTCAGGTAATAAGGAGCAGTAAAGCCACTCAGCTGAAGTACAGCATTGTACAGGAGTTTCAGTTTAGCCTGAGGCACCAAGTCTGGAGTAGCATTAGCATTAGCTGCTAATCGTGCTAAGCGCTAGCCCTTTTGCTGTTCAGGTGTGAGTATTATGGGCCTGTAGCCTTCCGCTAACCACAGCTAGCACTGCTGGAGCAGTATTAGCATTTACATGCATAATTAAAGTAGTACTGCAGAGATAAATTCATGATTTAAGTTGCTTTGTTGAAATAAATTAATGATTGGGTTATCACTGCTGAGCTAAGTTCATGATTTAGGCAGAACTTCTGAACTTAATGGTTAGAATAGCACTGGTGCAGTAAAGTCATAATTTAAGTAGCACTGCTGAGATAAAGCCATAATTTAAGTAGCACTTCTGAGGTAAAGTCATGATTCAAGTAGCTTTTCTTAGGTAAAGTCGTGATTTAAGTTTTACTACTAAGGTAAATTCATGATTTAAGTTACTTTGTTGGAATAAATTTATGATTGGGTTATCACTGCTGAGCTACGCTCATGATTTAGGCAGAACTGCTGAGGTAAGTTAATGGTTAGAATAGCACTGGTGCGGTAAAGTCATAATTTAAGTAGCACTTTTGAGGTAAAGTCATGGTTTAAGTAGCACTGGTAAGGTAAAGTCATGATTTAAGTAACACTGCTGAGGTAAAATCATGGTTTAAGTAGCGCTGGTGAGGTAAAGTCGTCATGGTTTAAGTAGCACTGGTGAAGTAAAGTCGTCATGGTTTAAGTAGTGCTGGTAAGGTAAAGTCATGATTTAAGTAACACTGCTGAGGTAAAATCATGGTTTAAGTAGCGCTGGTGAGGTAAAGTCATGATTTAAGTAACACTGCTGAGGTAAATTAGGTAGCACTTCTAATGTAAAGGCATCTTGCTGTGTTGGTTTCTCTACTGGGACATTATAAGTGTTCAATAAAAAAAAAAAACGTATCCAATGTTATTGAGTATTAGGTCTTCAGACTTTGATTGTTGTCAAAATTGATCTAATTAGCATGTATTTTGGCCAGATATTAAATAGAGCAGCGTTTATATTTAAAGAAGGGAAAAGTAATAGAGAAATGCTACATGTTACAGTTTTACAGTTGAGTTTTGTCTCCTCTCTTTTTGCAGCTGGTAGGGGGGTATAAGGCATGGCTTTAATAAGAGAGCTGCAAATCCACAGCCTTCCTACATCAGTGTGAAAGGCCACGTTTTACAGCTGTGATTCCATTACCCTGGTTTCATTGTGCCTCAGCAGAAATGCGGAGAGTCTTATTGTAACACGCTGTGTTACGCCGGGGCCTCCTCTCAGGATTGCTATTCTGAGCCGTTTATAGAGGTTAGAGGCGCAATGTATTTTCAGGTCAAATTGGAAAAGTGGAACGAATTAGCTCACAAAAGCTGAAATGGCAGGGCGGAGAGAACGGAGGGAGGCAGTCGTGGCAACAGAGGAGGACGAGCGAAGAAAGAGAGAGATCACGCTAATAACGGAAGATAATGGGTCACTTTTGTGTGTGTGCATGGAAAGTCAATGTGTACAGATAAGAAAGGGTGTGTCTCTGTGTGTGTGTCTCTGTGTGTGTGTGTTTGTGTGTGTGTGTGTGTGTGTGCGCGAGAGTGAGAGCATGTCATCCTACCGGCCTGGCTTATGAGAATGGTCTGGGACCCAATCATATTCATTGATCTGTGTTAGAGATGGCACCAGTCTGAAACCTATTACTGGTACCAGCTGATACCAGTAGAAATCACCCGTATTACTCATGGGATGGAAAAATGTAATCCAGTTTGATTCAGGACAAAATCTTAGATTGATTTTGTTATACATGGTATGCAATTTGCTAGAATTACACTACTGTAGTTAGGTTGCTGTCTGTGTGTGTCTGTGTGCGTCTGTGTGTGTCTGTGTGCGTCTGTGTCTATCTCTCTCTCTGTGTGTGTGTGTGTGTGTGTGTGTGGTGGTACACACACTCTGGACTGATTTATCCACCTAGATTCGCTTGACGATAAAAGGGCGGCCATGTTTGTTTAATTTGTGTTAGAATATCCGGTGCAGCAGTGGATTATTGATATAGTGAGGTTACACCCACAGTGGTAATAAATGTACAGTATAAGTAATATAATATATTAATATGTAAATGTAAATTCTCGATTAGAATAGTAGCACTGATAAGGTAAATTCATGATTAGAATAGTAGCACTGCTGAGGTAAATTAATTATTAAAATAGCAGTGCTGAGGTAAATTCTCGGTTAGAATAGTAGCAGTGCTGAGGTAAATTCTCGGTTAGAATAGTAGCACTGCTGAGGTAAATTCATGATTACAATAGTAGCACTGCTGAGGTAAATTAATTATTAAAATAGCAGTGCTGAGGTAAATTCACGATTACAATAGTAGCACCGCTGAGGTAAATTAATGATTAGAATAGCACTGATGAGGTAAATTCATGATTAGAATAGCACTGCTGAGGTAAATTCATGATTAGAATAGCACTGCTAAAGTAAAATATTGATTAGAATAGCATTGCCAAGGTAAATGCATGATTCGAACAGCATTGCTGGAGTAAACTCCTGATTAGATAGGTAGCATTGTTGAAGTAAATTCATGATTAGATACACAGCACTTCTGAGGTACGTTCATGATTAGAGTAGCACCACTGGGGAAGTTCGTGATTAGAATAGCGCAGCAAGTAAATTCATGAATAGAATAGTACTGCTAAAGTAAATTCTTGATTAAAATAGCACTGCTGATGTAAAGTCATGATTAGAATAGCATTAGTAAGGTAAATTCTAGATTAGAAAATCAGTGCTGAGGTAAATAATGACGAGAATAGCATTGCTAGGGTAAATGCATGATTAGGATAGCACTGTTGAAGTAAGTTTATGATTAAAATAGCAATTTATGATTATTGATTATTATTTTTATAGCTGTTCTATATTCTGTTTTTTTTTATTATTATTATTTTTTATATATATTTTGTTACGTCTCTAGTAACCAGCATTGTAAGGCAGTTATTTAGCAACTTTCTGCTACGACTAAATAAAATAGCTTTTTTGTGTGCAAGTAATACATGTTATACTTCAGTCCTGCTGAAAGTGATTCATCGACTTCAGTTAACAGCTTTCCCCCCTACATTTGACCTTGTATTTACATCATTCATCACTGAGTAAGCAGTCCTACAAATATAGAAATATAAAGTGCACTACACTAGTGTGTTATGGAGGAATTGAAAGCGTGATATATATATATATTATTTTTTTTCCCTCTTTTTATGTGTTCTGGCTCCTGTGGCTGTGCACTGTAGCTGGTCAAGGGCATCTGGGACTGTTAATTGCTTTTTAGAGGTTGAACGTGAGCTAAATGTATGTATGTGGAAGTGTGTGGGTGGCCAGCCGTGTGTGTGTGTGCGTTTGAGGGAGCAAGAGAGCGAGCAAGAATATAGAAGAGTGATGGAGCTAAGTAAAAATATAAATACAGTCCCCTCTAAAAGTATTGGAACAGTGAGGTCAATCCCATTATTTCTGCTATAGACTGAAAACTTTTGAATTTGACAGTAAAAGACGAATAAAAGTCAAAAGATCAACATTTCAGCTTTCATTTCCAGATATTTACATATTTACATCATATCTGGATCTGATTTACAGTTTAGAAGATTCAGCACCTTCTGTCTGAATCCACCCATTTTTTTTATATAAGCAAAAGTACTGGACCACTTATTCAAACAACAAACAGCACTGAATGTCTACATTTGGGTTTTATCTGTGTAGACTGTGCGTTTATAATTAGTTGAGTAAACAACATTAAAAATAGAGAGCTGAGAGTCTATGGCTGAAACACAAGCAGCTGTGAAGCTGAGAGAAAATGGAAAATCAATCAGAACCATAAGAGCACAAATATTGTTCAGAGCCAGAACAACAGTTTGGAATTTCCTGAAGAAGAAAGTCGTCACACAAAGAGAAACCACAACAGTTGATGACAAAAAAATGTATTATAATTAAAAGTTACTTTATTTCATTAATTAGGTTCAAAATGTGAAACTCATATATTATATAGATATATTACATACAGAGTGATTTATTTTAAGCATTTCTTTTTTTTTATTGTACCTTATTATCTTTTACAGCCAATGAAAACCAAACCAAACAAAAATCAGTGTCTCAGAAAATTAGAACAAAATATAAGATCAGTTAGTACTTTTGACAGTGAGGGCAGTGTGCCAAGTCCTGCTGGAAAATGAAATCCAAACCATCACTGACCATCAGGAAATTTTACATTTGATTTTTTAAAATTCTGATTTGTAGAGTCATGTCATCTGCTGGTGTTGATCCACTGTGTTTTATCAAGTTCTTCATGCTTCCCTCTGCTCACAACTTTTATGGAGGTGCGGATTTCATTTTCCAGCAGGAATTATGAACAATAAAAGAAATAAACACTTAAAATAGATCACTCTGCGTGTAATACATCTATATAATATATAAGTTTCACATTTTTTAAACTGAATTATTAAAATAAAGTAACTTTTCAATGATATTCTTTTTTATGTATATATGTACCTGTATCAAAGGCATGTAGAACATACTTGGACATGGGAGAGGAGAGCAGGACCATTTATACTAGTAAATATTTTGAGATCTGTTGGGTGATTTAAATGCTTTATACCGTTTGTGTGTGTCTTTTTCAGGACATTTTTCTCTACATTTTTTTATGGTTGTGTGTTTGAGAGAAAGGCATTAAGTGGGCTTGTTGTTTATTGTGTGTGTGTGTGTGTGTGTTACCTAAAGCTCTGTGGGCTGACCTCATGTTAAATATAGCCTACTCCCTCATGAATTTTTTAATCTGCAGACAGTCCTTCATCGATCAGTGGGGGGTGGGCCAGAGTGTGTGTGTGTGTGTGTGTGTGGGTGGGTGTATCTCTATGGGACGTGTGTGACTGTGTGTGAAAAACACACCGAAAGAAAAACAGAAAAGGCCAAACACCAAACACACATATCTCCAGATAATTTAAAACAGCAATATAGCAATTTTCTTTAAATACCAGCTTTTTGTTGATGCTCTACTCAGGGCTGGGTATCATTTTAAAGTTTCCGATACCGATACGATACTTTTGATGGCGATACTCAAGCAATACTTTTAATACTTTTTAATACTTTTAAATACCTTTAATAAGCACAATTTTTGGTAATCGATAATTACCAATACATTTTGGGCGGTACCTTTTTGAAATCGAATTTCGATACACTGCCCTGGCTCTACTAACCTGTATCTGTGTCCGTTTGCAAGCAAATAATTCCTGACTGTAAGGGGAAGTGTTAATCCTGCCCAGGACATATTAATAAAATTACGGTTTATACACTAATATAACTGTTATGAAATGTTTGTATAAATGGTTTAAATGTTTTTAAATGTTTTTAATAGTTATAGATTCAGTTTTATTAAAGACTGACTGGCTTTGCATTAGACTTCACTAATCATGCTGCATTTACTTATTTAGTTCTCAATAAATTAAAATACAACTAAATGTTTCATTTGTTTAATCATTTTCATGCTTATGCTTAAAATTTGTATGGGCTTTTTCATGTGTTCATTTCTTTCTCTTTCTCTCTCTCTCTTTCTCTCTCTCTCTTTCTCAGGGCTGGAGGAGAGGAGAACCCTGCAGCTCTGGCTGAAAGCTGTTTTCGGGAGCTGCTCGGTCGCGCTGCCTATGGGAACATGAATAACGCTGTTCGGCCGGTGCTGGTGTAAGTACACGTAACCGTGAGAAACCTGTTGTATAAGAACACAGAAAATAAAACAAGTTACTGAACACAGAAGGAAAAATCCACGTCAGACTGTTAAGGTGTTAAGGTATCTATCTGTATTGGTACAGTGGCATAAAAACGTTTGGATATCCCTGATTTTTTTTCTGATCATGATTTTCCTTTATAAATCATTAAATATATTTTATATATTATATTTGTCCCCTTACAACCACAAACAAAAATTTATTTTATTGAGATTTTAGGTGATAGACAAACACTAACAAAGTATCGCATAATTGTGAAGTGAAACGAAAATGATTTGATACATGATTTTCACATTTGTATCAAATAAAAATCTGTGTGATATGCAAACATTTTCAGCCCCCTATATCAATACATAGTATTGTAATTTTTTCAAATTCTTCTTTATAAAACAGCTCAAGCTCAGCCAAGTTATATTAAGAGCGTCTGTGAACAGCAGCAATTTTTATGTCTTGCCACAAAAGCTCAGTGTGATTAAAGACTGGATCATTCTAACACGTGAATATTCTTTGATCTAAATCATTTCACTGTAGCTCTGGCTGTACGCTGTAGGTTTAGGGTCATCGTCTTGCTGGAAGGTGAATCTTCTTCCCAGTCTCAAGACTTTTACAGCCTCCAAAGGGTTTTCTTCCAGTGCATTGCATCAATTTTATTTAAGGGGTTCAGAGTAAAGGGGGCTGAATCCATTTGCACGGCACACTTTTCCGATTTTTATTTGATAAAAAGGTTGAAAAACATGCATCATTTACGTTCACTTCACACTTATGCAGTACTTTGTGTTGGTTTGTCACTTAAAATCTCATATCAATAAAATACATTTGAGGTTGTGTTTGTAAGGTTGTAAATGTGGAAAAGTTCAAGGGGTATGAATGCTTTTATAATCCCACTTTTGTGAGATGTTGCATTTAACTGTGGGTTTTTGTGAGACACTACCCTTAACCTGTACATTTATTTCCACCATATCTGTTTGTATTAAACTAGACTAGACATGTTTATTCTTGGATGCTGGACGGCTGGAGTTCTTGGACTGAACAGAAGTGGGTGTCCACTTGGAACCCAGTCGACAGCAGGAAGGATTGGCTAAATCACTCTCGCGTTTGTATCTTTAGAGCAGCAACACTGATTTAGAGGGCAGTCCAGACAGATACATTACAGGCGTATTTAACACTGGTCTTAGAAGTGTGTGAGATACTTGCCAAAGTATCTCACACACTGTTCGGCTGCAGAAAGCTGTGTAACCCCACCCATCCCCATAGGTTTCAATGGCAAAACAGAAAACTTTCAATCACATTTTTTCTAACAACTGTAATTCTACCTCCATTTTTTAAATGCAACAGCTAGTGTAACCTCTGCTTATATTGTCATTTTTTTTATATCCTCACAAAATTAGTTTTTAAAAACATTATTCAGCTCTACTTGAAAAGGTGTGATTATTGTAAAAGGGCTGGGTTACACCTAGCCGGGGTGGGATTAATGATTGTATGGGTGGGACCATAGACTACGTGAGCTCTTTCGAGGCAGCCCTCAGGGGCGGGGTTATTTAAATGAGTAGGCTGTCTCTCCACAGTCTTTCTCCCTCCTCTGGTCTCTACTGCGACTCAGACTCGGGTTTCAGGGTCGCCAACATGGTGGAAGATTTTGGCTTCATTTTCATTGAATGAATGGGAACGGAGACACGGCGTCCATCTTTTTTTACAGTCTCTGGTCACACTGGCTTCTGCTTAGGTAGTAAACAGCTGTGAGCTCTCTGAGCTGTAACTGATAACAGTTTATGTTAGCATGCAGTATCATGACAGCAGAACTAGCCACTGTTGGCGTGTTTTGGCTATAAGATGCACTGAAATTCTTTACATTTCTCAAAAATCACCAGTGCCCCTTATAATCCCGTGCTCCTTATGTATGAATTTTACCAGTCAGGTTGTAAGAAGCAGTAAAGTCACTCTGCTGGAGTACAGAGTTGTACAGGAGTTTCAGCTTAGTTCTCCAGCACCGAGGCTGGAGCAGTATTAGCATTAGCCGCTAACTGCGCTAAGCGCTAGCTCCTACACCATTCAGAGGTGAGCGTTTTCAGCCTGTAGCCTGCTCCTTTCCCTGGCTAGCACTACTGGAGCAGTATTGGCATTACCATTATCCGCTAACCATGCTAAGTGCTAGCACCTCCGCTATTCAGAGGTGAGTATATGGGTCTGTAGCCTGCACGTTTACCGTGTTAAAACAAGCTAATAATGGCCTGGCTTACCGGAACACTCGGGGTTCCTCTGTGTGGGGCTGTCGGGTAGTATTTACTGTTAGCCGCTAATGCTAATGCTGCTGCACCCAGCCTTAGTGGAAATCTGAAAATTGAGGATTACTGTAAATAAACAGAAGCTCTTTACTCACCCAAGGAGAGAAATCTGTGTATATTAATACTCTGTGCTTGATTGACTTGAAAAGAAAATGTTTTTTTTACTTTGCTTATCTTTTTTACTTTACTTACTACCCACCATCACCACCCAGCGATGAGACCTGCTGAATTAGAAGGAAAAAACATGGAGACACCACTGTTCCTTTCTAGTGTGGCATAATGCGCCTTATATAATCCAGTGCATCTTATGTATGAAAATATACCAGAAAATAGACGTTCACCTTACTGCATCATATTCATAAAGTTGTAAGAGTACAGAAATCAATATTTGGTGGAATACCCCTGGTTTTTAATCACAGTTTTCATGCATCTTGGCATGTTCTTCTCCACCAGTCTTACACACTGATTTATATGTATATGTATATTTTTGATTAAAATTAACATCATTATTTTATTATAAACTACAGGCATTTCTCCCAAATTCCAAATCAAAATATTTTAATATTTTAATTTACAGCATTTATTTGCAGAAAATGAGAAATGGCTGAAATAACAAAAAAGATGCAGCGCTTTTAGACCTCAAATAATGCAAAGAAAACAAGTTCATATTCATAAAGTTTTAAGAGTTCAGAAATCAATTTTTGTTGAAATAACTCTGGTTTTTAATCATAGTTTTCATGCATCTTGGCATGTTCTCCTCCACCAGTCTTACACACTGCTTTTGGATAACTTTATACCTTTACTCCTGGAGCCACATTTTAAAGCAGTTCAGCTTGGTTTGGTTTGATGGCTTGTGATCATCCATCTTCCTCTTGATTATATTCCAGAGGTTTTCAATTTGGTAAAATCAAAGAAACTCATCATTTTTAAGTGGTCTCTTATTTTTTTTTCCAGAGCTGTATATACTTCTAACAGTGCATTAAGTCACACAGCTATATTAAAGCCCACTCATGCAAAATGCATGTTTTGGCCTGTCAGTAGATTCAGTAGTTCTCTTCATATCTACACTGAAACTGAATCCAGACATCACTGTAGGATCTTGTGACTGCCCCGGCTCGTGGAGATGACATGGCTGGTGACTGGGAAAGCTTGCAGTGTGTGTGTGTGTGTGTGTGTGATTACATAGACAGTAGTAGATTGAATCTCAGAATAAATCAGCCGTGACTTTGAACCCCTCACCTGCAGGCACGCTCACGCTGAACAGAAGTGACTCGCGTGAGATTTTAGGCGTGTGTATGGTGTGCAGTTGGCCTGAACGAGTAAACAACTCAACACCACCCAGGAAAGTCACATATATACGCATACATACACCACACACACACATTGATACATAAACACACACACACATACACACACACACACACTGTGGCCAGAAGCTGAGATTTTGCAGAGAGTTGACCTCTGAGCTCTGCTTTCTTAATACATCGTAGTCACTTAGTCTCAAATACACACACACACACACACACACACAAACAGCAGCGGCAGTAATAGAAGTAGGAGGCAGTGTGGTGTGTTATCAGCTTGTCTGGCTGGTGAAGTCTTTGAGAGGCAGCAGCTGTGTGAACTCCTCGAGGAGGCAGGCTGCTTATGGGAGGATTTTTCACCCTTTGCGGGCAGACAGCGAGCTGAAGAACTGAGCTCCCAGCAAACATGTCCGCTCGCGTCTCTAGTCTTCGCTTTTCAGATGTGGTCTTTAGCTGCATGTTCGCACTCGCATAACAGAAGGAAACAGGACTGCGGGTTACAGCACTAGAATAGAGAGCAGTACAGTAAGTAGGGCTGTGTGTTGAGTAGTACCTGGTAGGGCTCCAACTAATGACTATTTTAGTAGTCGACTAATCTGCCGATTATCTGTTTGATTAATCGATTAGTCCCGATTATTTTTTGCTATACCCTCCATTAGTAATTCCTACGGGTGAGAACAGCTAAACCTTTAGGCCCCGAGACCAAATTTGCAGTAACGTATTTTTCGCACTATAAGGCGCACCGGATTTTAAGACGCACTGTCAATAAATCAAATTTTGTTTCATTTTTTAAAATATATACAATAAAATTGTAAAAATGTAGTTGAAAATGTTTATGTTGCAAATTCAAAACAGAAAACATACAGCTCTGGAAGAGTCCACTTCAGTTTCTGAATCAGTTTCTCTGATTTTACTATTTATAGGTATATGTTTGAGTAAAATGAATATTGTTGCACATTATTCTATAAACTACTGACAACATTCCTCCCAAATTCCAAATAAAAATATTGTCATTTACAGCATTTATTTGCAGAAAATGAGAAATGGGTGAAATAAGATGCAGAGCTTTCAGACCTTTAAATAATGCAAAAAAACAAACAAGTTCATATTCATAAAGTTTTAAGAGTTCTCCTTCACCAGTCTTACACACTGCTTTTGGATAAGCAGTTCAGCCTGGTTTGATGGCTTGTGATCATTCATCTTCCTCTTTATTATGTTTCACGTCTTGCTGGCACATCTGTGACCAAGACAGCAAGTCTTTGTGATGTATCAAGATCCAGGGTATTGTCAGCATACCACCAAGAAGGACCAACCACATCCAACAGGATTAACTGTGGACGCAAGAGGAAGCTGTCTGAAAGGGATGTCCGGGTGCCAACTGGGATTGTATCCAAAAAACATAAAACCACGGCTGCTCAAATCACGACAGAATTCAATGTGCACCTCAACTCTCCTGTTTCCATCAGGACTGTCCGTCGGGACAATAAATTATTGTGCTCTAAAACCAGGTGTTTCAGTTTCGTTGTCCAACCCCTGTACATAAGCTTTAATCACACTGGATATTCCTGTATGGCTCATTGGTGCCACTAGTGTTTGGGCATTGATTTGCCAAAAAAATCTGGCTGGACAGGGAAATTTCAGGGGACCGATCAGATTTCAGCCCCCTGTGGCCCCACCCCTAGGATCACTAGTGGTCTGCATGCACCGAATAATGACATTGAAGATGTCTGTGGCGGTTTGATGGGAATACACATACCTTCATTTCATTACACTTATCTAATAGGAAGCATTTCAAACAGAACACATCATCACCCAAACACACAGAGTTCACTAAGAGTTCACTATGCTTGTTGCACCCAGAGACTGTAAAAAAAGATGGACGCCGTGTCGCCGTTCCCATTCATTCTATGAAAATGAAGCCAAAATCTTCCGCCATGCTGGCGATCCTGATACCCGAGTCTGCGCAGTAGAGACCAGAGGAGGGAGAAAGACTGTGGAGAGACAGCCTACTCATTTAAATAACCCCGCCCCTGAGGGCTGCCTCGAGGTCACAGGCTGCATAGCGGAGCTGACGGTCTGTTATCGGTCCCGCTCATTACCATCCCTTTTACAATAACCACACCTTTTTTGAATAGAGCTGAATAACTTTTTAAAAACGAATTCTGAGGGGATCTAAAAATGTGACAATATAAGCAGAGGTTACACTAGCTGTTGCATTTAAATAATGGAGGTAGAATTACAGTATATTAGAAAAAAATGTGATTGAAAGTTGTCTGTTTTGCCATTGAAACCTATGGGGATGGCTGGGGTTACGCAGCTTTCTGAAACCGAACAGCAGGGGGCGCCCGACCTGTGGTGGCTTCACTTTTGAGAGACCATGCTCTGTCCAGCTATACACAGTCTATGGTTGCACCAATTTCAGCTGCAAACTAAGTAATAGAGCAATAGGCTGTGTTATAATCAAAACTGGCCTATAAAATGCAGTTTTTGGGCATTTCTACATGAGGCTAAAATGCGTTTCTTTCTCTCATACATATGAATTATGGGGAGAATCACACAAAACCACAGGATTGCACAAAAAAACTATCTTTGATATATAAATCAAATAGTTTTAATCCAGCGATTGTCTGCTTTGCGTGGAATTTTCTCGGTCCCCAGGTGTAATGTTCTGGCAGTATCTCAAAGACGAGCTGATGGGAGGTTTTCTTTAACAATGGCTCCGGTTCTACACCAGGGTGTCCAGTCTTATCTGCTCAAAGCTGGTGTGTTTATCCGAGACAAGACTGTTTGTTTAACAGTTTCAGTCTTCAATCAACCAATTATTTGTGCTACTGCTGCTGCTTTGTTCGAACAAAAACCTGCAGCTTCAGCAGCCCCTGTAGAGTTATGCTTCCCAAATTTGATGTTTTTTTACTGGAGTAGAACTATATCTCTGACTGTTCCTAATCTTTTTGAGGGGAAAACATTTTTTGATTTATTGCCGTTTCTCTTTATACAGCTTTAAAACCCCTACCTGCTTCCTAGTTACGCAAAAAAATGGTTGAGACTGGAACAAGTACTGTGTCCCATGACTTTTGTCATCTTTCACAGAAGCTAAAGGACAGTGCACTGAAACTGAAATGTCACACTAGTAAGGAACAGAGCAAGGTTATTATTGTTGATGAAAAAGAAATAAAATAACGAAAGCTAAATGAAAATGAAAAAAAAAAAAACATTTAGTTGACTGAAACTAATAAAAACGGTAATCAAAAGATAAAAACTAGCTGGTAACTAGCTGGAACTGAATTGAGTTTTTATAAAACTTACTGAAATTATAGGTAGAATATGCTTAGTTTTCGTCCTTGTTAATTTATTTATAAGCATTTTTGAGTTGGTAATTGTGGTAAAATATGTTTAAAATCTGTAGCCTATATTGAGTTTTTGAGTTTTGGGTGTTTATGTTTATAGATTTTTATTTTCATGTTAATGTGAGTTCTAGTCTATTGGCTTTTTTAAGCAGCAGTATAACATGCTTTTTTTGTGGACAGTTGGTGGTTTAACAGTTTTATTGTTTATTTTGTTGAGTTTTTATTACATAATACATTTTTGAACCCTGCACCTCACAAATAATCCGAAATATGAAACAAAACTGGAACTACTACTAAAACTAATGAAAACTGAACTAAAACTAAGCATTAATCAAAACATAAAACTAATAAAAACAAGCAAACCTACTCTGAAAACTAATTAAAACTGAATTGGAGGAGGAAAGGTCAAAATGAAATAAAATTAAACTACAATGAAAAATTTTAAACTATTATAACCTTGGAACAGGGTGTCAGGGCGATATTAGCTAGCGGTTTGTCCCACATAGCTTGGTTTAACACAAAATGCAAAATAGCTAGCACTTAGTGCTGTTAGTGGATAATGCTAATGCTGCTCCAGCAGTGCTAGCCGGGGTTAGCAGCAAGCTACAGGCCGATAATACTCACCTCTGAACGGCCACAGAGGTAGCACTTTGCATAGCTAGCTAGCTAGATAGACAGCTAGATAGATAGATAGATAGATAGATAGATAGATAGATAGATAGATAGATAGATAGATAGATAGATAGATAGATAGATAGATAATACTCACCTCCTGAGTGGTGAACGAACTAGCACTTAGCAGGGATAGTGGGTAATGCTAATACTGCTCCAGCAGTGCTAGCCAGGGTTAGCAGGAGGCTACAGACTGATAACACTCACCTCTGAATGGCGACAGAGTTAGCATTTTGCTTAGTTAGCAGTTAATGCTAATGCTGCTTCAGCAGTGCTAGCCAGGGTTAGCAGCAGGCTACAGGCCGATAATACTCACCTCTGAACAGTGACAGAACTAGCACTTTGCACAATTAGCGGGTAATGCTAATGCTGCTGTGTGTGTGGTTATCACGTATCTAATGTTACTGTGTAAAGTGAAGGTGAGTGGAGCAGCATGTTATAGCTGAAGTGTACAGTATCTATAGGATTGTAGATGTAACGCTGTTGGCTGCGTGACCTGGGAGACCCTGTCTCTATCAGGGCTTTGTTAACGCTTGGCTCTGACAGACGCAGCTGAGGCTAATGCGCCGTGTTTGTGCTCTCAGGACTCGCTAATGAGACGCTTTTGTCTCCTCTCAGTCATCGGCCAATTAGGGCCAAGCAGGACGAGTGTGAGAGGAGAATATCAAAGCAGCACATTCAGACGCTCTGTTACTGGTTTTACATTCAGACACGTGCACACAAACACACACACACACACACACACACACACACACACACACACACACACACAAACACACACACACCTGTTTTAGTTAAGAGTATGTTCCTGCCTGTTTCTGTGGTATTCCTGTGTGTGTGTGTGTGGGTGTGTGTTTAGGGGGGTAGATATGTGTGCTTTTGTGTTTAGAAAGGATCTTTAGATCAGTCAGGTAGGTGTCTAACAGGCATTTCTAAAATTTTGTCTTTTAATTTTAGAGAGAAAGAAAGACAGACATGGAGTGAAAGGAAGGCACAAAAGGAGAGAAAGAAAGACAAAGAAAGACACAAAGAGAGAAAATGAAAGACACAAAGGAAGAGAAAGAAAGAAAGAAAGAAAGAAAGAAAGAAAGAAAGAAAGAAAGAAAGAAAGAAAGAAAGAGGAAAAAGAAAGACACTAAAGGAGAGAAAAACAGAAAAAAGGAAAGACACAAAGGGAGGGACAGATGGGAGAAAAGGAAAGACAGACACGGTGAGAAAACAGAGCGACACGGAGTGAAAGAAAGACATAAAAGGGAAAAGAAAGAAAGACAGTAACAGAGAAAGAAAGACGGCAACAGAGAGAAAGAAAGACAGTAACTAAGGGAAAGAAAGACAGAGAGGAAGACAGAGAGACAGAGGAAAAAATATACAAAAGGAGAGAAAAAAAGAGAAAGAGAAAAAGAATGACATAAAGGGAGAGTAACAAAGAAAGACACAGAGACAAAGAAGGACAAAGAGAGACACACAAAGGGAGAGAAAGGAAGACGGAGAGAGGAGAACAGAGATAGCGAAAGAAAGACAGATGGAGAGAAAAAAGACACGAAGAAAGAAAGAAAGACACAAAGGGAGAGAAAGAACAACAGACACAAAGGGAGAGAAAGAACAACAGACACAAAGGGAGAGAAAGAAAGACACAAAATGAGAGAAAGAAAGACACAAAGGGAGAAAAATGAAAGACACACGAAGAAAGAGAAAAACAGACATAAAGAGAAAGAAAGACAGACACGGAGAGACAGAAAGACACACAAAAGGAGAGAAGGAAAGACTGACTTGTAGAGAAAGAAAGTCATACCAAGGGGGAGAAAGAAAGACACAATGGTAGAAAAACAGTAAGACAGACAATGGGAGTGAAAAAGAGAGAGGAAGACGAAGAGAGAGAGTGAAAGGCAGACAGAGAGAGAAAGACACAGATAAAAAGGGAGAGAAAGAAAGACAGACAGATGGAGAGAGAGAAAGACAGAGAGACAGACAGAGACAGGTTTAGGAAGAGAGATTGGGCAGGCATTCTCCCAGGCAGTCTAAAAATAGCTCAGACTGAAGGGGGGGTGAGGATGGGGGCAGATTCACGTCACCAGGCAGAAAAGAGAGAGAGGAAGATGGGAAAGAGAGGGAGATAGGAGATGAGAGAGGGAGGATGTCAGTAAAACGAATAAAGTAAGAAAGGGTGAGAGCGTGTGAGAGCAAAGAACACCAGTAGGAACAGAACACAGAGGATTATGGGTAATGTGCATGACACTCAGTGCCCCAGCAGGATCACTGAGTTTTGGAAACAGTGTAGTGTTAGACCTAAGATTTGCTATTGATAATATTCTAATATTATAATCTTATTATTTAAAAAGGACATATTATACCTATTTTCTCAGTGAGTTTCAGTCCCTTTCAGAATGAGCCGTTTAAGGGCTCTGTCACTTTTATGCAAATAAGCGGTTTCTAGGCCACTCCATGTTTACACTAAGCATTAAAGTAAAGGAATATTAGAGTGAAAGAAAAGGTTTACTGGGTAACTCTTGCTCTTCCTTTCTGGGGCAGTCCTGATGAGTGCCAGTTTCATCCTAACGTTTTTGATGATCTTTGCTGTGACTGCAATTGAGAATACTTTTTTACTTTTACTTTTACTTGCCATAATCTGGATTGGAACATCACTCAAATAGAGCTATTCACTACCTCCTCACAACTTTACACCTGATGCTCTCAAACACATTAAGAGACAAGAAATTATAAGTAATTAACTCTTGATAAGTTCAGCACAGCTGTTAACTGAAAGCTGAACATCTCAGGTGACTCTACCTCATAAAGCTGACTGAGAAATTCCAGTCAAGAGGTGCTACTTTGAAGAATCTAAAATATAAAACATATTCTGGTTTGTTTTACATTTTCTTGTTTGTTTTTCCAGTGATTATAATTGATTTAAGTGTTCCCTAGTTAATGCATGAGTTTGTTTGGTTTGCATTGCCAGTCTGTGTGTGTGTGTGTGTGTGTGTATGATGAATTAAGCAAGAGAGTAATGAATAATTTGCTTTTCAATTAACCTTTCCAATATTGAACTCCATGCCTCTGCTCCAGTTGTGGATTGAGTTTAGCCTTTAATATAGGGTCAATCTGAATCCGCTAATGTGTTTTTCACTGTTCATTATGACGGCTGTCCGCACTGTCCGTCTGGAATGCTTGAAGAATGATGTTGATGTGTGAAATTCCACATATGAAAGCTAGAGCGTGTTGTTTAGCTCATAGATCCTTCTTCTGTGAATGAGGATGAATCTTAATCCATCCTAAAGGTCATGCAATTGCAAATTAAGTGATTAGCATAATGTATGCCCACGAACTATGATATAGAGGATAGGAGGAGGACTTTTGAGCCCCATGGCAACAGAGGAGCTTAGAAGAATAGAGAAAGTTATTTGGGCATTTAGACAACACTCCATTAGTGATTACATTATATTTAACTGCCTATTTACTAGAGAGCTAATGACTCTATACTGTACCAGTATTGTACCATATTCTGTTTTTATCCCCAAGGGGAAATTCTAGAAACAAATCGTATTCGGCAGAATTAGTGGCTGGTGGCTAATGCTAATGTTGCTCCAGCAGTGCTAACAAGCGTTAGCAGCAAGCTACAGGCCGATAATACTCACCTCTGAACGGCGACAGACCTAGCACTTTGCTTAGTTGGATGGATGGATGGATGGATAGATAGAAATGTTATTGATCCCTGAGGGGAAATTTTAGAAACAAATCGTAGTCGGCAGGATTAGTGGCTAATGCTAATACTGCTCCAGCAGTGCTAGCCGGGGTTAGAAGCAGGCTACAGGCTGGTAATACCCACCTCTGAACGGCGACAGAGCTAGCACCTAGCCAGGTTAGCGGGTAATTAAAATACTGCTCCAGCAGTGCTGGCTGGGTTAGCAGCTGGCTACAGGCTGATAATACTCACCTCCTGAGTGGTGAACGAGCTAGCACTTAGCAGGGTTAGTGGGTAATGCTAATACTGCTCCAGCAGTTCTAGCCAGAGTTAGCAGGAGGCTACACACTCACCTCTGATAACACTGATAACACTCACCTCTGAATGGCAACAGAGTTAGCACTTTGCTTAGTTAGCAGTTAATGCTAATGCTGCTACAGCAGTGCTAGCCAGGGTTAGCAGCAGGCTACAGGCTGATACTGACTCTATAACTGTTTTTTTTTTAATAGAAAAAAATCAACAATAACAGCCTCTAAACTCTTCCTACAGCTTCCAATAAGAATCTGGTTTCTGGTTGAAGGTATTTTGGACCTGGATTCTTCTTCACAAATCTTCTTCTGTTCAGTCAGGTTTGATTCAGGACAGAACAGAACAGTCTGCTTTAAATCACACCACAGATTTTTAATAATATTTATGTCTGAGGACTGAGATCTGAGATGATCATTCCAGAACATTGTACTTGTTCCTCTGCATCAACGCTTTAGTAGATTTTGAGCAGTGTTTAGTGTTTAGGGTCGTTGTCTTGTTGAAGTATCCAGCCCCGACGCTTTAACTTTCTCACTGATTCTTTAACATTGTTCTCAAGAATCTGCTGATTCATTGTTGACTGAAATCCTTGCAACTCTCAACTTTAACAATATTCCCAGTACCTGCACTGATCACACAGCTCCACAGCATGATGAACCACCACCACCAAATTTTACTGTGGGGGGCAGTAAAGTGTTTGTCTTTGAATGCTGTGTTCTTTTCCCACCATGCATAAATAACCCCTGCATAAAAAAAACGCCCTCCAAATAAATCTTTAGTTTTAGTTTCATCAGTCTAAAGAACCTTATTCCAAAATGAAGCTGGCTTGTTCAAATGTGCTTTAGCTTTAGCATACCTCAAGCGACTCTGTTTGTGCTCAGAAAAGGCTTTAATTACTCTCCCATACTGTCTCCTTGTGCAAAGTGCGCTGAATAGTGAACGATGCACAATGACTCCATCTGCAGCAAGATGATGTTGTAGATCTTTGGAGCTCTGGAGGTCTGTGGGTTGATTGACTATGACTGTTCTCACCATCCTTCTCCTCTGCTTATCTGAGATTTTTCTTGTTCTGCCACTTCAGGTCTTAACTAGAACTGAGCCTGTGGTTCTTCCATTTCCTCACTCTGTTCCTCACAGTGGAAACTGCAGCTGAAATATCCTTCCTCTAAACCATGATGTTGAATAATCTTCGTGTTCAGGTCATTTGAGAGTTTTATTTTGAGGCTGCCATGTTGCTGCTCTTCAAAGAAAATGCAGAAAGAGGAGAAAAACTTGCAATTGGTCACCAAATTAACCCTTTTTCTTTATTGGATTCAGATGTGTATGTAGGTCAAGGGTCACAAGCTCGGGAAAGTCATGAAAGGTTATTTTTGGTTTAGGTTTAAATTGATTTCTTTCTCTTTCTCTCTCTCTCTAATTCAGGCATCTGGATAATCATCGTCTATGGGATCCAAACGAGTTTGCAGTGTCCTGCTTCAGGATCATAATGTACTCAATACAGGCAAGACACACACACACACACACACACATCTCTTTTCCCTCTCCTCCTCTCTCTCTCTCTCTCCCTCCCTCCCTCTGTTCTGCTCCACCCCCTCCTTTCTTTGATTTTCTTGCTTGCTGATCCCAGGTGTTCAACAGCACCTATTAAAGATAAGAGACAATCGATTCACATCTACAAAAGGTGTTTAAAGGGGTTTGTTTGAGTGTGTGTGGGCGCTGGTGAGTGTGTGTGTGGGCGTGGGAGTGTGTGTATCTGCTTGTTTGGAGATATGCATGTGTATTAGTGTGGTGGAGGTGAGGGAAGTCAGAGTGTAGTATTCGTCAGCAGATTTTTTTATAAAGAAAAAACACTTTTTTCTGCAACAGTAGCTTCAAATATGCTTTATAAATACAGATCTGGAAATTTTATAGAGATCACTTCAGTTTCTGAGCGTCCTGCGATGTGACTATTGCGCATGCACACATCACGATGACTATGCTTAGACGATATATCACGCAGCCCTAGTGCTGTCCTATCATTTTCCACAGCTTGATTTTAGTTAATACAGTTTAAAGATCTGAAATATAGAATGTTTTTATTGTTAATTTGTGGTTCATACAATAATATCTGTATGGAATTCAACACAGAGTGATCTATTTTAAGCATTTGTTTATTTTACAGTTGATCTTTTATTATGGCTTACAGCCAATGAAAACCCAAAAATCAGTGTCTCAGAGAATTAGAATATTATATAAGACCAATTGGTACTTTTGGCAGTGTGGGCAGTGTGCCAAATCCTGCTGGAAAATGAAATCCGCATTTCTCCATAAAAATTGTCAGCAGAGGAAAGCATGAAGTGCTGTTAAAAGAACACAGTGGATCAACACCAGCAGATGACATGTCTCTCCAAACCATCACTGATCATCAGTAAATTTTACATTTCATTTGGAAATCAAGGGATCAGAGTCTGGGGGAAGTCTACTGTAAAGTTTTTAAAATCAGTGATGGTTTAAAAGGCTAAGCTTAATTATTTAAAAAAATGTGTCCATTTATCTGTTTGTTTTTAGGCTCAGCACTCGCATCATGTGATCCAGCAGGTTCTGAATCACCTGGACACACACAGTAAGAACACCCCTCGTGTCCGGGCAGGTATCGTCCAGGTGCTGCTGGAGACTGTCGCCATAGCAGCCAAGGGCTCCGTCGGTAAGCTGTGTCTGCGTGTGTAAAAAGGCTATAATAAATGCAGATTTGAGTGTGTTATATTGTTATTATATACTGCTTTACTGCTTTTTGTAAGAGCTCCTGCATGTTTGATTGAAACATCTTTGCATCTTTTCTTGTTTGTCATTTTTTTTCATCTCATCTTTCCTGTCATCATTTCATTGTTCCATTGTTCTCTGCTGTCTCTGTGTGTGTCAATCAGAGATCGCACTCACTGAGAAAAAAATATAAAATAAAATAATGCACCCAGATTCTAGCAGAAATCACTTCTTCAGGCTACGTTTAGGTAGTGTACCTCAGAACCTCTCCGAAAATTAGAATATTATATAAGACCAACTGGTACTTTTGGCAGTCTGGACAGTGTGCCAAGTCCTGCTGGAAAATGAAATCTGCACCTCCATAAAAATTGTCAGCAAAGGAAAGCATGCTCTCTCCAAACCATCACTGATTGGTGGAAACTTCACACTAGACCTCAAGCAGTTTGGACTGTGTGTCTCTCCACTCTTCCTCCAGACTCTGCTCCCTTAATTTACAAATAAAATGTAATATTTACTGATGATCAGTGATGGTTTGTTTGTAGAGACATGTCATCTGCTGGTGTTGATCCACTGTGTTTTATTATCAAGTCTAAAGTCAGTGCAGTTTTGTTTTCCCACAAAATCTTACAGCACTTCATGCTTCACTCTGCTACTGACAACTTTTATGTTTTAATTCTGCTTCTGGATTATTTCCTTTTGTCTCTTACATTAATAAATTTATCTCTTATCTTTCCACTTTTCAACTATTTTGTGTACGTTTGTGTACTGTTTTGTAATTTATTTGTGTCTGTTTCTTGGACTGTTTCTCATTTACTCTTTACTACTATTTATTCATTTTTCTACTTCTCCACTCTTTTATCTTTTCATCTCTTTTCAGGTCTAACAGCTCCCAAAAATCCAAAAACTTACACGTTTGTTAACCCCCCCTGCTCTCCACCCAATCTCTGGTTGGGTAGGTCACTCAGCAACACCTCCAAACCCTCCAGCCTCCACCCTGTACTCTGAGACCTCCAGTCTGCAGTGCTTGTGTTAGGAGGATGTAGGATATTGGAGATGTAGGAGCGCTGTCTGCTTATCAGCTAATTATCAGTATCAATTAGCTCTGTGATTAGTTAAAGCTCCTGTAGTATCTCAGCAGTCTTCTTCCTCTAATTCAGATTCTATAATCACTGTTTTGTGTTTGGGAATGCTGGAGTTGTATTGTTTGGTGTAGCGCAGACCTCATTATCAAGATCAAAGGATTTTATAGAAAAGAAATGAAGGGTAGCTATAGGGAATACAATGGGCACGTTCTCCAAAGGCCTTTATTTCCCAGCTTTGAAGAGGAAAATTGAACAACCCGTGACCTACTACTGTGTGGGTAGCCCAATGAGGGGGTTGGTGATTTGTTATTGAATTTCCTGTCTCAAAGGTTAGACGTAATGGTGCTCTTTTATTCTCCAATAAAACCTTTTCAAGGCTGGGGACGAGCGAGGGCTCCTCATCCATATTCATGCTGACAGAATTTTGTGTCTTCAGACAAATTAAGCATTAGATAGTTTTAAAGGGGTCATAAAATTAAAACAACGCATTTACTGATTTCCCAGTTCTATTTGATTCCGATTCACAAGGTCCCGATTCGATTCAAAATCGAATCGTTTAGGAAAATTTCAGTTACTATAAAAATTGTAGTTTGAAATGTATTTAATTATACATGGAGAACTCAAACTTCCATTATTAAAATATTAGTGTTTATATTGTATAGACTTATATAGACACAACAGTTACATTCTTCTTTTAATATCATTTAATGTAGCTTATTTAATGGCTACACCGTGTTTCACATCTTTATACAGGTTTGGAATGGCCACTTTACTCAAATGTTTACGTGTGGGTAAAATCTAACGTGCTTCCGGAATATTAATGAGGCTTTGAACATAACATGCTCAATAAATTCCTTATTTGCTAATAAAAAGTGTGAAATTTACCCATAACCACACCCATAGCATAGTGATTATAAAAACACAACCAGTAAAATATATAATGTAAAGAGAAAGACACTTTATTAAATTCAAATTAAAGAAAACTTTATTAAATTGAAAGGAAAAAGCAGCCGGTCTGAGCCGAAATCTTCTCCCCACTTCTAAGAGCCTCTCGTTCCCTGGTGACAAAATAATCTGAAATAGTAACAACGCTTCATAGAGAACACAATCATAATTCCACTATTTACACATTAAATCACTCAGTTACAGGTTAATCTACTGTTATTCCCTCTAAAAGTTAAACTATTTACACATTTAATCACTCAGTTACAGGTTAATCTACAGTTATTTCCTCTAAAAGTTAAACCTGGTACACTGTACGACCACCTGATGCTGCTATAGCGCACCGGCGGGGGGTTAGCTTAGCGCGCTAGCCGAGTGTAAGGCTAGTAAAGCTGGCTAAAAGGGAATTAGCTTCCCCGGTGATTTGGCTAACCTGCTAAGCTAACTGTGTATTAGGCGGTCAGGTCTAACTTTAAATAAAGTACAGGTGAAAACAACACTATTAAACAACTTAAAACTTGTTAAATGTACTAGTTTGATAAACACAGGCAGCAGTGAGTGAAAATACAGGGCAGTGTCGCGAGATAAAACACGAGATGTTAAAACTGTGAGGAAAACAGGCTAATTCTAAAGATCGATATCGGATAATTCAAATGAAGATCGATTTTTTTAAACACACCCCTAATGTAAATGTTAATAAACACATTGGTATAGTAAGGGTGCAAAAATACAGAATGCTGCCTGGTTTTGTTTTGGTACATACAGAGTTTGAGAGTCATTGTATTTACTAAAAGACAAAAAAAAAATTCAAACCAATCTAGCTCTGAGTGTAAAAGTATTTGCATTCTAAATCTAGTAACTTGGTTGTGACACTCTTGGCAGCAACAACTGCATTAAAGCTTTAATAACTGATAACTGGCAACGAGTCTTTCACATTTCTGTGGAAGAATTTTGTCATCATTTCACTTTTTCACAAAGGGCTAGGTTGGTTTAGGCAGTTTTTTCTCTTAAAAAATTAAAACATTTAAAAAGTGCTTTTTTATATTTTCTCAGGTCATATTTGTCTGATAGTAAAGTATGGAAAAAATATGCAAAACAATTGTACGAGGCAAATTTATAATTTATTTATTTATTCATTAATTTACTAATTCAGTCATGTGCTCCTCAGATAAAATTAATGTGAATTGTACAGTTTAAAAGTGATGAATGCCATTCATTTAGATTAATTAATCACAGAGCATGTAATTATTTTAATTCATCTTTTAAAACACTTTAGTTAGTATTTAGTTAGTTAGTAAGTATTTAAAATAATGATATTCATGGTACTGTGGTGGTCTGGAGGTGAAAAGGAGGCCCTACATGTAGGACGTTGCAGGAGGCTGGAGGTTTTGGGCAGTGTGCTGCTCTGTTGTAGCCACTTGTCTCCCCCTAGCTGTGCTGCATAGTAACTACACCCAAGTTTCCTTTAGGCTGTTTATTATGGGATGCTAGGGTGGTAGGAGCGGTTTACAGAAGGGATAAATAGACTGAATGTTAGTATAAAATGTTAGTATGTAGAGTTAATAGTCTTTGTAGTTGTGTATCTTAGCAACAGAGTTGTCAATAAAGCCATACTGAGTCTAATCTAGTCTAATCTTACACTTTTATTCGTCTTTTTGTCAGTGAATATGGATTCATCACTGTTGCGCTTCATAACCTCATAGTCTGTGTTTTTACACAGGTTTTATTTTTAATATGTAATTAAAGACCGGTAGTTCAGTGATATGATATAGAAACTGTTCACACCTCCATTAACATGGATTTTGTACCACGATATTATCTGCTAAGTGGTTACTAGGTGGTTGCTGTGGTCTTGCCTAGTTGATTCCAAAATTTTATTTTAGTATTCCAGGTAACTGCTTTGGTTTTGTTGGGTGGTTGCTACTAAGTTGTCATGGTATCCCAGGTAATGTAGTTGCTATGTCATTGCCAGGTGGTTGCTGTGGTGTTGGTAAATGGTTATGATATCCCAGGTGGTTGCTGTGGTGTTGCCAAGTGGTTGCCTAAGGGTGCTTCAGTATCCCAGGTAGTTGCTGGGGTGTTGGTAAGCGGTTGCTAAAAGGTTGCAATGGTATCCCAGGTACTGTAATTGCTATGTCATGGCCAGGTGGTTGCTAAGCTATTGCTGTGATATCTTGAGTGGTTGCTGTGGTGTTGCCAAGTTTTTTTCAAAAGGTCGATTTAGTGTCCCAGGTAGTTGCTGTGGTGTTAGTAAGTGGTTATGATATCCCAGGTGGTTGCTGTGGTGTTGCCAAGTGGTTGTCTAAGGGTGCTTCAGTATCCCAGGTAGTTGCTGGGGTGTTGGTAAGTGGTTACTAAAAAGTTGCCATAGTATTCCAGAAGCCACAATTGCTATGCCATTGCCAAGTGGTTGCTAAGCCTTTGCTATGATATTCAAAGTGGTTGCTGTGGTGTTGCCAAGTGGTTGCTGTTAAGTTGCCATGGTGTCCCAGGTACTGTTGTTGTTATGCCATTGCCAGGTGGTTGCTAAGCTATTGCTGTGATTTCTCGAGTGGTTGCTGTGGTGTTGCCAATTTTTTTTTTCAAAAGGTTTATTTAGTGTCCCAGGTAGTTGCTGGGGTGTTGGTAAGTGGTTACTAAAAAGTTGCCATGGTATTCCAGGTGCCACAATTGCTATGCCATTGCCAAGTGGTTGCTAAGCCTTTGCTATGATATCCCATGTGGTTACTAAGCAATTGCTCTGATACCCTAGTGGTTGCTGTGGTGTTCCTAAGTTTCCAAAAGGTTGCTTACATGTACTGTAATTGCTATGCCATTGCCAGGTGGTTTCTAATCCATTGCTATGATATCCCTAGTGGTTGCTGTGGTGTTGCCAAGTTGTTCCCAAAAGGTTGGTTTAGTATTCCAGGTAGTTGCTGAGGTGTTGCTAAGTGGTTACTAAAAAACTGCCATGCTATCCCAGGTATTGTAGTTGCTATGCCATTGCTATGATGGGATATTCCAAGTGGTTGCTGTGGTATTGCCAAGTGGTTGCTACTAAGTTGCCATGGTATCCCAGGTAACAACAGGCATGCATGTTAATGACAGGTATAGACAGGCTTTATTCTACATTAAATTTTAAAATTTCCTTTCCCTTCCTTTTTATTCCTGATTATAAGAGATTTTGTTGTGGCAGTGATGGTTTAATTTAACATTTTCATGCTTATAGGCTCATGCTTTTTTGTGTGTGTGTGTGTTTTATCCAGGCCCCACTGTGTTGGAGGTGTTTAACACGCTGTTGAAGCACCTGCGTATGAGTGTGGACTTTGAGCTGGGTGAAGGATCCAGGAGGAATTCTGGTACCAGTCTTTCATCCGGTCGTGTCAAAGAGAACGAGGAGCGCATCGTCCAGAACGCCATCATCCAGACCATCGGTCAGTTTTCCTCTCATCTTTTATCTCTGTTATCACCAATCAAGCATAACGTTATTACAACCTTCTTGTTTCTACACCAGTTATAATAATCATAGGGGAGACTTTGTAGTTGAATCATTACAGACTGTAGTTCTAGAAAATAATTACATAGAATTTCATTGAAAAGTTGAAAACTCATATGAAACTCATATATTATACAGACGTATTACACAAAGAGTGATCGATTTTAAGTGTTTATTTACTTTATTGTGGATGATTATGGCTTACAGCCAATGAAAACTCAAAACATCAGTATTTCTGAAAATTTGAATATTATATAAGACCAATTGGTACTTTTGGCAGTGTGCTAAGTCCTGCTGGAAAATAAAACACTAGACCTTAAGCAGTTTGGACTGTGTGTCTCTCCACTCTTCCTCCAGACTCTGATCCCTTTATTTCCAAATGAAATGTAAAGTTTACTGATGATCAGTGATGGTTTGGAGAGACATGCTGATCATCTGCTGGTGTTGATCCACTGTGTTTTATTATCAAGTATAAAGTCAGTGCAGTTTTGTTTTCCCACAAAATCTTACAGCACTTCATGCTTCCCTCTGCTGACAACTTTTGTGGAGATGTGGATTTCATTTTCCAGCAGGACTTGGCACACTGCCCACACTGCCAAAAGTACCAATTGGTCTTTTATATAATATTCTAATTTTCTGAGCCAACAGCACTTGTTACTTAAGTAATGAATTTAAATGTGTTTAAATGCTGTTTTTACAACATATGTATATGCATATGTGTTTGTACGCAGGCTTTTTTGGGGGCAATCTTCCAGATTATCAGCGTGCTGAGGTGATGATGTTCATCATGGGAAAAGTACCAGTTTACGGGACCCCCTGCCACACTTTGGACACAGTCAAAATCGGGTATGAGACAAAAATAATGTAATTTCTTGCACCTGGGCTTCTTTACAGTTGGCAAGTGTAAGGACACACTTTATACATGCATTTCTGGACAAGATGGTGGTTAATAAATGAGTTAAATGATATTAATGTTAATGATTTTCCTCACACTTAATATGGTTTTTAAGTAGTTTTTCTCAACCCTCTTGCCTCCAACTTATGGATTCTTCGTACATTATAGTTGAGCTAGGATGAGATTTTTTTTTCTTAGTAGACTTTTTCTCACACATGTGGAACTAACACGACTTCATAAATAAATTATAATTATAGAAATCATATCACATAATAATATCACATAAAATGAGTGTTAAGATTTTAATCAGTTTAAAAATTCTTTACCTCGTCGCAGACAGCTTTACTGCTTAATAATGAGAGGGTTTCTATTTTGTTTTTAGAGTTCTTGGAATTCTTTAAAGAAAACATGTACAATGTTATGGGGTTTCTTGCTTGTGGGCTCCATTTACAGTGTAATTTGCGTTTTGAGGCACACCTAAAGGACACACTTTGCACATGCATTTCTGGACAAGCTAAGGGATGCATTTCAAGCCACACTGCTCAAATATATGATTTTTTGCTCAAAACAGATTTGGCTATCTTGACGCTTCACATTCACAAACATAAGTGATGTGTATCTGTGTTTAATTTGAACAAATCTGTCCCTGAAACGCTATCTCACATGCGCACATTAATACGTGTATAAACGTCGCCTTCTTCACCAACAGCAAAAAAAAATGTCATATTTGTGAGACAACTCATAGCTTTATAAGGGGAAATAGATGCGTTTGTAAGCAGCTCACATTATGGAGCATTTTTGCTGGAGTGAAGAGTAAACAGCTGGTCTGAAGTACCTGCTCAGGTCGAGGAGGTAAAAAAGGACAGGTGGCTTGCTTTTGCTGTTTTTGCAGCTATAGCTCCACAGCTGCACCAAGAAATGTGTGGGTACGAGAGAGAAGCACGTAGTGGTAATGCGTAAAAGCAAAAAGTCGCATGAAATCCCTTCACATTTGACCGTTTACATTCATGATTCGTATCTGATTTAGGACCACATATGAAAGTGACTCATTTCATTGAAAATGAGATCTAAGCCACATTGAGCAGATTTTACAATGTAATTAATTGTATTTCACAGTACAGATGCTACCTAATATACATAATGTACCTAAAATACATTTTTATTAATTCTGGATAATTATTGATCAGTTAAAGTTTAACCTTTCTACCTTCCTGTTTTTTTTTTTTCTCAGTCAGTCTGTTGTGATTTTGATCTGGGCTGTACCTAATTATTGATATCACTTTCTCTCTGTCTCTGTCTGTCTCTTTCTGTCTCTCTCTGTCTGTCTCTTTCTCTTGCGTTCTCTCAGGCACCAGGGTACTAAGCGGATTCAGACGATGCTCCTTAGTTCTCTCATTATGGTGAGTTTTGTCTCTGTTCATCACTTCAGCTGTTTGTCTGGCTTATTAACACTGACATAAGCTCTGGCATCTATGCATCATGTCTGCCAGTGTGCATTAGTCATGCTGCTGTTTGCTAAGTGTGGTGCTGTGGTATATTAGCTCTGTAATCTGCTTGTAATGTCTGCTTCATCCCTTTTACTGTGTTGTATGTGTGTGTGTGTGTGTGTGTTTGTGTGTGTCTGGGCTTAGAGAGGCGGGCATGAAAGACAAGAGACGCAGGTGTGGACTGTTGGCACTCCCTCACTGACGTTATCGCCACCCGCTGTGTGTGTGTGTGTGAGAGCGCCAGGGTGCAGCTGGGTCTCATAGTGAAGAGCTAAAACTTGTCAGTCAACCGGCCAGAGCCACAAACTCACAAGTGTCTTGTGTGTGTGTGTGTGTGTGTGTGTGTGTGTGTGTGTGTGTGTGTGTGTGTGTGTTTGTGTGTGTATAAATCCTGTTCAATTGTGTTTTTGTTGATTTTTTTTTTTTTTTTTTTTTTGCTTTCTTGCCTCTCCGGTTAAACAGCCCATAATGAAGCGTTGCTAAATAACTCAGGAAACAATAATTGCTTCATTTAGGTACCTTGATTTAGTCATCAGTTGCCATGGAGACAAAATATGTTAATTCTTCTTTGCCAGCCGAGCCTGATTTGCATGTTCTGCCGCGGAGATTAGCTACGGGATGATTTAGCGTTTTTTTTCTGTATTGATATTTTATTACTGTAGCATGTGCTTTACTGCATGACCCCCCTGCAAGCAATAATAGAAAAAGCTTCCAGTTTAGCCACCACAGACTAACAAAGTGAGATGATAGTAAGCTAATGAGTCGCTAAGCACTGTAATATTTAGAGATGCACCAAAATGAATCATTAATTTACCTCAGCAGTGCTATTCTACTTACATATTTACCTCAGCAGTGATATTCTAATAACAAATTTATCTTAGCAGTACTGTTCTAATTAAGTACAAATTTACCTCAGCAATGCTGTTCTAATCATACATTTATTTTAGCAGTGCTATTGTAATTACAAATTTAGCTCTGCAGTGCTATTCTAATTACAAATTTACCTTAGCAGTGATGTTCTAATAACAAATTTATCTTAGCAGTGCTGTTCAAATTAAGTACAAATTTACCTCAGCAATGCTGTTCTAATCATACATTTACTTCAGCAGTGCTATTGTAATTACAAATTAGCTTTGCAGTGCTATTCTAATTACAAATTTACCTCAGCAGTGCTATTCTAATTACAGATTTACCTCAGCAGTGCTATTCTAATTACAGATTTACCTATGCAGTGCTATTCTAATTACAGATTTACCTCAGCAGTGATATTCTAATTACAAATTTACCTCAGCAGTGCTATTCTAATTACAAAATTACCTCAGCATTTATATTCTAATTACAAAATTACCTCAGCAGTGATATTCTAATTACAAATTTACCTCAGCAGTGCTATTCTAATTACAAAATTATCTTAGCAGTGCTATTCTAATTAAGTACAAATTTATGTTAGCAGTGCTGTTCTAATCACACATTTCTGTTCTAATTACACATTTACCTCAGCAGTGCTATTGCAATTACAGATTTAGCTCTGCAGTGCTATTCTAATTACAAATTTACCTCAGCAGTGATATTCTAATTACAAATTTACCTCAGCAGTGATATTCTAATTATACATTTACTTCAGCAGTGCTATTGTCATTACAAATTTGGCTCTGCAGTGCTATTCTAATTACTAATTTACCTCAGCAGTGATAATTTACTTACACATTTTCCTCAGCAGTGATATTCTAATTATAAGTTTACCTTAGCAGTGCTACTACAGCCAAAACAGGCATTTGCATATTTGCATTGTATACATTGTATACTAAAAATCCTAATGTTAGAGAAAACACTTTATCATGCCTTAGTATAATTTAGTCATAGTTCTGTAACATTTATTCAGTCTTTTTACTTATTTATAAATGTACAATTTCAGTTGCTGGATATTCTGCATGAATATTGAATTTATTTTAAATATATACAGTATTTATTATGTTTTTTGTCAAAGGGCCAAAACATACTACACACAAGTAGTAGTACACAAATGTAATGTAAATGACAGTGCCCGGCCAACACTCTGCATCCATAGGCAGTCCACAGACTCAACATTCATGCTTACAATAATGTTTATATTGTGGCGGTTAAATCACTTAATACCCAGAGGGGCTATAGAGGTCAAATCTAAGTGTCTGTAAACAGGGTAGAATTACAGACATGACAGTTGTGACTGGAAAAGCTCGAAGCTTGAAACTTGAAACGGCAGCCAGTCTGTGTAGCTTGAAGCATTTGTGTTTGTGTCCTTGTTTGAAAAATATATTGTGAGACCTTAAGCAACTTTACAGGCAAGTTAGAATAGGTCTACGTTCGATATAAAACATGCATGATATTATTTGCACAAACTCTCTCTTACATGAAGAGATGTCAGCTCTATTCTTACGAGTTTCAGTCCTTTTCAGAGCAAGCCGTTTAAGGGCTCGGTCACTTTTATGCAAATGAGCTGTTGCTGGTCAAATGGCAAAACACGAACAATCTAGTTTGTGTTTAACTGTGTTAGAAATACAAAGTTAATAGTTATTTATAAGTGATTTTATCTTTCTTATTTTGTGACTTATTTGTGCCACGGACAGAAGATACAGATCCCTCCTTCAGACAAAATCTTGAACTGATCTAGTGGGTGGGGCTCTAATGGGTGGGGGCTGAGAGGTGATGGGTGGTGCCAGGGTGGTTGTATGCACATTTCCTTATTTTTCCTTAGTTTTTTGAGATCATAAGCTGCAGTAGGTTCAGAGCACACTGTTACTAACAGCAGTGATCAGTTCTTATACTCGTATACTCACTCATGTCTTTATCTGTGTGCGTTTGTGTGTAGGTGACGTCCGGGTTTAAGTGTAAGACTATAAGCGCGGGTTTGCCGGCGGCGTTTCTGGAGCCGCTCTGCTCGATCTCTCTGATGGAGGACAGCGAGCTACGCCAACTCGTTCTCGAGATCCTGCACAACATCATTGATCGCCACGACAACCGAGCCAAACTCCGCGGCATCCGGTAGGTTTCTGCAGTCTCTAAGTCTCTAATGTGTGTGTTTGTGTGTGTGTGTGTGTATGTGCACCCACTGTCAAAAAAATAAATAAATAGCTGCACCAAGAAGGAATCAGCTAACAGGTATGAAACTTGGGGGTTAGTTGTGCTAGATTTTCATGTGTAATTAACTCAGAGGGCCCTATATTAGCAGCTGGACTTTTCTGGGTGTCTGTGTGTCTTTGGTATTGTGAGGGTGCAAAAAGTACCGCATAGAAAATACAAGTTCTAGAAAAAGAACTCGATTAACTGTTGTCTAGGTTCGTTTTAATCAGTGGCGCACCTGTTTTTTCTGCGGCCAAAATAGAAACATGCCAGAAAATTTACCAGATAAGCATAGCGACACATCTTGAGCAGGGTGTATCATAGGGCCCAGAATGACGGATGGTCATCTTTAGAGACTAGTCCCTTTTTTAAAGGAGCAGATAAACTGATCGATGTGTGTGGAAACAGTGTGGTCATGGCCAAAAGCAATATTTCTCACACATCCAGAAGACCTATAATTTTAAACAATGCCAGATCACCTTTATTCTTCATTAGAAGCACTCTGACAGCCCAGCATTATGTTAATAAGGTCCTGCAACCAGTTTTCCTACCTTTTCTGAATCCACACTCTTCCCCTCTGCACTATTCCAACAGGATAAGAGCTTGCCTTTTCCTGCGTTCACACTGGCAGAAAACAAGAAATTTGCATCACCCCAAGTTTGTCTCTTGTGGTTGTGTTCATAGCAGCTAATGGTGCAATGTGTAGGAACGTATCGAGGTGGCCAGTTAGCACCTTAGAGGCTAATCTAGCAAGCGACCTATAAAACCATCAGCTCATTTAGTTTATGCTTAATATATGCATCTAGCTATGCTTAGCAACCTTACTGAAGCTCAGTGATGACCTGTTCAGCTAAAAATAGCCAGCTTTCCCATTTCCATGGTTGTAACACACTGTTTGCATGCGGCTGTCTATACCTGGTAACCCTGAGTGTGGAAATGGTGCTGTGGGAATGTATCTAGGTGACCAGTTAGCACAAAGCTAGCTAACTTAGCAAGCTACCTATGGAGCCATCAGCTGCTTTTATTCATAAGGAATAATCTACGGCTATAATCCTCTCTGTCTTGTTTAGAACCCACACTGCTTGAGAGATGAACAAAGTACTGTAGGAATCAAAGATTTACAGAGCAGAAGGAGGGAATCTCAGTTCCCCATGTCTGTGATTGGTCGGAAGAATTTGTTCAGCCAATCAAAGTACACATTAATTCACTGTGTCATAATTCATTTGCAAAATGTTTAAATAATCTCAACTCTGTTGCTTTGTCATCTATCGCTGTGTCACTGCTAAAAATCGATTATCACTGGACACCATTAGGAACCTCTACAATTTCATTCCAAGACTTGGGAGTGGGAGTCATGTATTATTCATTATTCATGTATTGTTCCTGGTAACCTCCTTGATATTCCCTTCTATCCCATCTGACTAGCATTGCAGTAACACACATTCTTCTGGGTGCACTATTTTTGCAACTGTTTTTGATTATAAGTGTACAGTATGTATGTGTGTGCATGTGCTAATACAACAATTATATCAATGTTTTTTTTTTTGTTTTTTGTTGTTGCTAGGATTATTCCCAATGTTGCCGCTCTGAAGATCAAGAGGGAAAAGATCTCCAAACAAGATGTTGGTTTCATGAAAAAGGTAGAGAAACGCACACTAATACACACACCAGCACACACAAACACACACTCGTTTGCTCACTTATTCTCTGAAATGCTGCTGCTATGGAAACTAATATAGTTCTCATGATAATTCCTCTTATTTTTAAACTCGTGGCTAAATTATTTATGATTCTTTAATAAAAAAACTATAATGATTCTTTAATTAAAACACAAATGGTTCAGACCTCAGTTTACTAGTTTACTGTTTTATGAAGGTCCAAATCATTTCTTCTATTCTCTCTCTCTCTCTCTCTTTCTCTCTCTCTCGCTCTTTCTCCCACTCTTGTTCTTTCTCTCTCACTCTCGCTCTTTCTCGCTCTCTCGCTCTCTCTTTCTCTCTCTCTCGCTGTCGCTCTCTCTCTCTCTCGCTCTTTCTCTCTCTTTCTCTCTATCTTTCTCTCTCTCGCTCTCTCTCAGTCTCGCTCTTTCTCGCTCTCTCTTTCTCTCGCTCACTCTCGTTTTCTCTCTCTCTCGCTCTCTCTTGCTGTCTCTCTCTCTCGCTCTCTCTCTCTCTCTTGCACTCTCTCGCTCTCTCTCTCTCTAGCTCTCACTCTCTCGCTCTCTCTCTCTCTCGCATGCTCTCTGCATTCTCTCTCTCGCTCTCTCTCACTCAATTCAATTTCATTTCAATTCAAGGTGCTTTATTGGCATGACAAATAGTGCATGATTTGTGTTGCCAAAGCCTGAGTTACACAGTTTTAACAGTAAAGTAAAAGTGGAAGAATAGTGAACTGATTCTGAGATTAACAATTTCTAGAGTGTAGAACAGAACAGAACAGTGCTCTCTCTCACTCTCTTTCTCTCTCTCTCTCTCTCCCTCTCTCTTTCTCTCTCCAGCATGGGCAGCAGCTGTACAGGCATATCTATCTGGGCTGTAAGGAGGACGATAACGTTCAGAAGAACTTTGAGCTTCTCTTCACTGCTCTAGCTCTACTCACTATAGAGCTGGCCAATGAGGAGGTGGTCATAGACCTCATACGCCTCTCCCTCGCTCTGCAGGTACACACACACACACACACACACACACACACACACTATGCCAGTTATGGTGATGAATTACCTAGCTATGGTAAGCAACCTTCCTGAAGCTCAGTGATTACCTGTTCAGCAATATAGAAAAAAAGCCAGCTCACCCATTTCCATGGCTGCAGCACACGATTTGTGTGCCATTGTCTATACCCGACAACCCTGAGTGTGGGCATGGGATGACAGTGGGCAAATACAGAGGCTAAATCCCACACAGATTTCCGTGACCTACCGCACAGTTCAAATAAGAAAATACCGTATTTTTCACATTGTTTGGCACACCATCACTACTTTCATCCACACTTCATTTTCTCCAAATTGTCAACACTACATCGCTCTTCTGAAGGATTTCGAACACGCTCTCTCTCTCCCCCACACACACAGACTTTCACGCACATTGTTCTCTTGTTGAAAGTGTGGAATATGGAGCTATATTATCATTTATTTCCTCCACTAAATATTTGAGTTAAACTCAGTAACTTAGCACATTAAAATACTCTAATATAAAAAAAACAACAAAGATAACCTGAGATATTTTTATACAGTAAAAAAAAAAATAAATAAATAAAGGATCTAGTCTGCCAGACCTAAACCACACTACACTATTATTACTGTCTTGCGGGCGTTGAGTGGGATGATTTGTACTTGTAAAACTCTTTTGGCAGGTTGCATGACATTATTTGTGTAATGCTTGATGTTTCCATGCTGTGTTTTCAGGATATGGCTCTAGCTAATGAGGAGAACATGCCAATGTTTATTCGTTGTGGCATCATGGCACTGGTTGCGGCCTACCTCAACTTTCTCAGCCAAATGATCGCCAACCCTGCCTTCTGCCAGCACGTCAGCAAGGTGTGTACAAACAAACGCACACTTTTTTTTTGTGCTTCTTATTCTTGACTAGCTTTTGTGACTATCAATTTTCTTTATCACCCTCTCTTACTACATGTGCATCTCAAAAAATTATAATATCATTGAAAAGTTACTTTATTACAGTAATTCAGTTAAAAATGTGAAACTCATGTGTTATATAGATGTATTAAACACAGAGTGATCGATTTTAAGGGTTTATTTATTTTATTGTTGATGATTATGGCTTACAACCAATAAAAACCCAAAAATCAGTGTCTCTGAAAATCTTAATATTATATAAGACTAATAGGTACTGTTGGCTGCAGTGTGGGCAGTGTGCCAAGTCCTGCTGGAAAATGAAATCCACATTACCATATAAGTTGTCAGCAGGAAGCATGAAGTGCTGTATTTGACTTTAGACTTGATAAAACACAGTGGATCAACACCAGCAGATGACATGTCTCTCTAAATCATTCCTGATCATCAGTAAATTTTACATTTCATTTATAATTTAAGGGATCAGAGTCTGGAGGAAGAGTGGAGAGACACACAGTCCAAACTGCTTGAGGTCCAGTCTGAAGCTTCCACAGTCAGATTTCATTTTTCAGCAGGACTTGGCACACTACCAGTACCAATTGTTCAAATTTTCGGAGACACTGATTTTTGGGTTTTCACTGGCTGTAAGCCATATAATCAACAATTATGTATAAGCAGCCCTTCTGACAGAAAATCCAGCAAGCTGCCGATGTAGCCACTCGCTACTTTCCTCCGCTTCATTTGATTCCAAATTTGGACTAATTTACGCTAATTTCCTTTCTTCAGAAAATTAAATGGAGGAAAGTAGGGGATGGCTCCATAGGTAGCTTGATGTATTAGATATTGGCAGGTTTGCTTAGCTCTTTATGTTGAACCAGAGACTGTAAAAAAAGATGGACGCCGTGTCACCGTTCCCATTCATTCAATAAAAAAGAAACCAAAATCTTACGCCATGTTGGCGATTCTGATACCCGAGTCTGCGCAGTAGAGACCAGAGGAGGGAGAAAGACTGTGGAGAGACAGCCTACTCATTTAAATAACCCCACCCCTGAGGGTTGCGTCCACAGAGCTCACACAGTCTATGGTCCCACCTCACTGGTCCCACTCCAGCTAGGTGTAACCCAGCCCTTTTACAATAACCACACCTTTTAGAATAGAGCTGAATAACGTTTTAAAAAATGAGTTCTGTGGGGATATAAAAATTGACAATATAAGCAGAGGTTACACTAGCTGTTGCATTTAAATAAAGGAGGTAGAATTACAGTATATTGGAAAAAAACGTGATTGAAAGTTGTTCGTTTTGCCATTGAAACCTATGGGGATGGGTGGGGTTACACAGCTTTCTGAAAGCGAACAGCAGGGGGCGCCCGACCTGTGGTGGCTTCACTTTTGAGAGACGATGGTCTGTGTCTATGTGTTGAACAGATGCCATGAAATCCAGTTGCAAGAAATCCCTATGATACTGCAGTCAATTGCGGAGAATATAGGGGTGTGCGATATTGACATTACATCTCAATAATTTCTTTAATTTTTAAAACGATTTTATTTTAATTTTATAACTATAAGAAACCTTGAATAAATTTTGCATAATCCGATTTTTTTTTTGTAAGGCTCGTTTCTTGTACCAAAACAACAGATTTTTTTTCTTCCCATCTCCTGTTTGTTTGTAGGTCATTGAGTTGAGGAATATGGACGCTCCCTACCTGTTACCTGAACACGTGTTTCGAGAAAAGTGCGTGTGAGTATGCATATAATAGTGTGTAGGTCTGTTTGTGAAGATTTTGTGAAGTTTTTGTACTTTTGTCTCCAGCCCAGCATTTTAAATGCATATAGTATTACTTTATTATTATTTCTTTGCTCCCGACACACCTGTCCAAACTCACGATACACTTATTAACTCGAACTTAATTCAACTTGAGTGGAAGTGGGTGTGTCAGCAAAAGGTAAAAAATTACCTTACTGGTGTAAATCCCGATCATGCAGCTTGCCATCAGCTGCCGGAGCCCCAAAAGAGTACAATTGGCCTTGCTCTCTCTCTGGGTGGGTAGATGGCGCTCTTTCCCCTCATCACTCCAAAGGGTGATGTTGATCAGCACGAGGCGTCTGTGAGCTGATGTATCAGAATCCAGTCGCTGCGTTTTCCTCCGAGTGCGCTGTGATGCTACTCGGTAATGCTACAGCATCAGCAGTTTGAAAAGAGTCTGACTTCACATGTATCGGAGGAGGAATGTACTAGTCTTCACCTTCCTTGTGTTGTGGCATCACCATATACAGCTCTGGAAAAATTAAGAGAGCACTTCAGTTTCGAAATCAGTTTCTCTGATTTTGCTATTTATAGGTGTTTGTTTGAGTAAAATGAACATTGTTGTTTCATTCTAGAAACTACACATTGGGACAACATTTCTTCCAAATTCCAAATAAAATGTTGTCCTTTAGAGCATTTATTTGCAGAAAATGGGAAATGGCTGAAATAACAAAAAAGATGCTGAACTTTCAGACCTTAAATAATGCAAAGAAATCAAGTAAATATTCATAGAGTTTTAAGAGTTCAAAAATGTATATTTGGTGGCTTCTCCACCAGTCTTACACACTGCTTTTGGATAACTTTATGCCTTTACTCCTGGTGCAAAGATTCCAGCAGTTTATCTTGGTTTGATGGCTTGTGATCATCCATCTTCATCATCCAGCTGATTGGTTGGGACAATTAGGGCAAAAATGGGAGAAAATTAGAAAAAAATTGCTTTGCAGTCTGTTTGTGTTTTTTTTTGTGAAAGACCCTTATTTTATCCATTTAGGCATGGTAAAACTCATATAATAAGAAAACTTTTTTCTTTTTCTCACAATAATATTATCTAAACTAGCTTGTTGGGTCTCTGTTTAAAATACTGCCACTATTTAGAAGCTCTTTAGGGTGCATATTTTACATTAGATTCCTAGCTAAAGAATTCCTGCATCCCAAACCTCATACTTCTATACTTTGGCCCAGTCCCATTTCTCTTTTGTACCCCTTTACCCCTTATTTTTGAGTGTAACCCTTCCTCTTGGAACTGCTTCTGGTTAACTAGTTAACTTTAGGGCTTTAACGTATGTCTTTAGAAAGGGTTCTGGTGGTGCAGCAATTAATTATTATTGTCTATTTCTTAATTCCTCTGAGATAGGGACTTCTGCCATCTGCTGCACCATTTAAGGTGGAGCAGAAAGGTTAGATAGCTAGCTAGCTTTTTAGACAAACTACTAGCAATTTGTTCTTTATGCTTGTTATGATGAAGATAGCCATAAAACATTGAAGCATTGAAACTAACACGGATATGAACTATGATAATAAAGCTTGTGGTTATCAAAAATACTCAAATCATAATATATAATATCATAAGTATATAAAACTCTGAGTTTCCTCTTCTGAAGTCTCCATTGCTCCACCAGCTGCTCATGTTCAGTAAAACTGAGCCGGATTCTCTTTTAGAGGCTGTAAGTGTGACGTAAATACGTAAAGACGCTTGACTTGGCCAGAAGAAAAACTCCCGCGAAAAAGAAAAGCAACCTGACACCACAGTTTTTAGAATTAATATTTTAGGCTTAGCAGAGATGGTAGTTCCAGAACACTGGTACCATTAAACACAATATTTTATCCCTTTTTCTGCTTACAGTTTAGAAACTAAATAATTCGGACTGCCACTTTAAGTTTGCAAATGTTGTGTTTAAAATAACATTAAAGTAATTAATGGCCTATGCTTTCGTGTCTGTTTTGATTATTTTGTTTGTGTGTGTATATTTCAGCCTGCCTGAGTCTCTAGACTGTGAGGACAGAGCCATGTATTTTCAGACGGCTGATCTTGCCGACGCGCTCTCTGGACCTGGATACAACGCAGAGAGACTCGCCATACCATACGTGCCACAAGTTACAGGTATCCTGCACATCTTCATACTGATTTATCTCCATTTATCTCCGTTTAAATGTGAAACTAAATGTTGCTTTGTCTCTTATGCCAAACAATAGGACTATTGTTGTGATCACAGATACTGTATTCACACACGTTTTTTACAAATAATTAAAATGATTATATAATAAATAGAAAGCTTTAAATCACTAAAGTTAATATTAGTTAACAGTACTTAATTCAATATGCCTCTACTACTCATTCATTAACACTAGATAAGACATTATTAATCATTTAAAAACTTTTTTAACAAATGTTTCAGTTCATTATTAGTCATAAAATTATTTGTAATGCTTAATTATGTCTAGTTAATTTTGTCTAGTAATAATAATAATAATTAGTTAAGAAATAACTTTTTGATTAACAAATGTTTATAATGTCATAACTAATGTAATTTTTGACACTTGTTTCAAAGTGATACAGTATATTTGTCCCAGAAATGATTGCAGTAGACAATGGTATGGTCATTTTAAGATAATGTAATAAAAAAAAACATAATAAAGCAGTTACACCCTTGTAAAAAAAAAAAAGTGATAAAGCGATAAAGGTTTTGATTAGACATAATTTTTCTGTCATTTGAATTAGAATATTATTTTTTGTTTTCCAAATATAGTAAATAAATATAATCAAATTAAAATAAAAGCACTTAATTATGCTTTTAATGTTAATGTAGTAATGACAGGACTACTAAAATAAAAGATGATATTTTTGTGGTGTTTCAGAATATCCCAAGTCTGCTCTCTCTTTTTGTGTGTCCGTCTCTCTGTCTGTCTGTTGGGGTGTGTGTGGTGTGTATGTGTGTGTTTGTGTGCACATTCACCATAGTACTTTATACAGTAGGGAAGATTCTACACAGATGCAAACAGACATCCAGAGGTACCTGTAGTATCGTAGTGAGGAGAATGTGTGTTTGTGTGTGTGTGTGTGTGTGTGTGTAGTTTAAATGTACTTGTAGTCCATATATATATGTACAGTAGCTTTTACAGGTAGATCTTTAGGTACCTGAGTCCGCTGTTACCTAGTTACCCTGGTTTTAGCTATAATTCACCATGGTCTCAGTCAGTATCTGCTAAAGCCCTTTATTGCTGGTGTGAACAATGATTGTTAAACTTCAGTCCTGGAGAACCACAGCCATGCAGAGTGAGGAGAATAGACTGATCAGTGTGTCTAAATAAATTATTAAATTTATAAATAAAATTTGTTTTATTAGCAGCAGTAATTTCGTCGGGAATTAAATTTTTATTGCAAATAAATAATTATATTTTTAAGTGTTTTTTATAAGAAAGTACCATATTTTTCAGACTATATTCTCAAAATATCTTCAGTACGACTTATTATCCGGTGCTGCTTATATATGAATTTTACCAGTCAGGTTGTAAGAAGCAGTAAAACCACTCCGCTGAAGTACAGCTTTATAGGGGTAAGTTTTCAGTGACGGTTTCTCCAGCACTAAGGTTGGAGATTAGCATTATTAGCATTATCTCTTTTGCTGTTCATAGGCAAGTATATTGGACTGTAGTCTGCATGTTTACCGTGTTAAAACAAGCTACATTGGAACAAACCGCTAGCTAATAGCACTCTGAGTTACCAAAACACTCAGGGTTTCTCAGTTCAGCGCTATTGGGTGGCATTTACGCCCCGCTAGACGCTGTGGTTAGCGGCTTTTGCTAATTCTGCTGCACCCAGCCTTAGTGCATGATGTGACACTAGTAAGGAACAGGGGTGTCGCTATGTTTTGTTCTAATTCAGCAGGTCTCACCGCTCAGTAGCTAAGCTAAATAAAACAAAACTGTAATTCAAAAAAAAAAAAAATTTCTTTTAAAGTCAAATGAGTGCTGATTGTTAATCTACACAGATTTTCCTTCTGAAAACTATTTATTTGGGTGAGTAAAGAGCTTCTGTTTATTTACAGTAAGCTTAGATTTCCAGATTTCCTCTATGGCTGGGTGCAGCAGCATCGGCATTAGCAGCTAACCGCTAGTATTACACTGAGTGTTCCGGTAAGCCAGGGCGATATTAGCTAGTGGTTTGTCCTACGTAGCTTGTTTTAACACGGTACATGTGCAGACTACAGGCAGAAAATACTCACCTTTGAACAACGCAAGAGCTAGTGCTTAGCACAGTTAGCGGCTAATGCTAATACTGCACCAGCAGTGCTAGCCGGGGTTAACGGCAGGCTACAGGCCGAAAGAGTTAGCACTTAGCGAATAGCTTTACTGCTCCTTTAAACCTGACTGGTAAAATTCATACATAAGGAGCACGGGATTATAAGACACACCGATGATTTCTGAGAAAATTTGAGGATTTGCGCCTTATAGTTTTAAAAATACGGAAATTAATCATCAAAATAATCAGTCAAATATTTTATTACAAAAATATCCAAAAATCAATTAATGATTTATTTCAGGGGTGTTTAATGAGGCAGAATGCTAAACTTTGCAGTGTTGTGGTCCACCAGGACTGTAGTTTTACACCCTAAAATCAAATGTATGATGATTAAATTGTGATGTGTCTGGTGTTTGTGCTGTAATTATGATGCCCTCACTTTTGGATTGATGGCTTGGTGAGTTTATTAGTAATCACTGAATGTTTTCAGCATTTTATTTGGAAATGGACTTTGATGAATGGCCAATGACTTGTTGGCACCCTCATTTTTTCAGTTTGTTTTTATTTTTACAGTTGTTTTTATTTTTGTCATCATATTTGTTATTGTTTTGATATGATCTAGTTGTACTTTTTCCCATAAAAGTATTTTTAGTTTAAAAAAATATATAATTTTATTTTTAAGCTATTGCTGTTGTTGAGTTTATGAAGTCAACCGTGATAACCCTAAAAAATAAACTGTTAATGCACTGCTAAACACCTGTTGTGTAAAAGGGTTCCTCGATTTACTGAATTATACCGCCTGTGAGCATGCGTTTTTTTTTTTTTTTTTAATCATTGCTATGAAATTGTCTTAAATTTACTGTAAATTTTTCTGTAAATTTTAGGTATTACATTTTCAGACATGTGTTTAATGCCAGTGGGGAAGCACAGTGGCCCACCCTAAACATCTAATAAAGGGAGAGAACAAAGGTTAACAGAGAGCTAGCTAACTTTAGCGGTGAGCTAGCTTTCATAATAATTTTAGCGGCAAGTTAACTAACATACCAACTTTAGCAGAGAGCTAACTAACGCTACCAGGAAGTAGCTACCAGGAACTAAGCTAGCTAACATTAGTGGCGAGCTAGCTAACGTTACCAGGGAGAGAACTGAGGTTGACAGAGAGCTAGCTAATTTTAGCATCGAGCTAGCTAGCATGCTACTTTTAGCTAGCTACTATACCAGTAAGAAAACTTTAATAAAACTTTAACGGAGAACTAGCTAGCTAACATTGACGGCGAGCTAACTGAAAAAAATTGGTTTATGTATATTTTTATGTTATCAGTTACCACTTTTAAAGATATGGCCAAATTATATAATGATCAATTGACGCTGATAATTATTCATAGAGAAGATAATTTAATGTTGTTCATTATTATTATTATTATTATTATTATTATTAGTAGTAGTAGTAGTAGTAGTAGTAGGAAAAGTGTTATAAGTGGTATTATTAGTATAATAAACATCAATTTAATTGATAATTTTCTCTTTTTCTATATGTGATGAAGCTACATATGCAAATTACATGTTATGTTGGATCTGTTCTGCATTACAATGGAACCAAATAAAAAAAAAATACATGGGAATTTTTGTTTTACAATACAATAAATTATTTTCTACCTAAAAAAATATGACAACATTTTTGGGTCTTAAAAAGGTCTTAAAAAGCATTAAAATTTCCTCACTACTAAATATTCCACTGTCAACTGTCAGTGATAATATAACACAGTGGAAGAGACTGGGAACTACATCACTACACACCTTAAATGGTGTAGAAACAAAGACAATCAAACGAAAAAAAAAAAACATTTTTCATTTATTTGTGTATTTTTGGTTTTGTAAAAAAAAAATCTATTTTATTGTGTTCATCTTTTTGTTCGGATTTTAAAAATTGTGCAGCAACTGTGTGTGAGTTCTACACAATTTGGCCGTTTTATGGTCTTCACATCTCCTCATTTTTGATGTTCTCTCAGCCGAAATCGAAGAATTCTCCATTCATTCATTTTAGAAATTAAAGTGAATGATTTTTACATTTATTTTGAGTTTAACATGATTTCACTTTGACTTTTGACCCACAGATGAAGACCGGCTGACTCGCAGAAAGAGTTTTGTTGACACTATCTCACTTCAAGTGGACATCCTGTCCAACAGCTTACCTGATCAGGTACACTTCCGTTCACATACACATACAGAAACATATCGATCGTTATCTGTCAGCTTTAAATCTGTAAATGTCTAATTGTGTTTGTATGTTTGTGCTTTAGTCGACATTAGCAGAGGAAATTACCTTCGAGACTCTGAAGAAGGCCATTGGTACGTACTGTTCTAGTACTGAGGTTTTTCTACTTTATGTATGTGTGTGCTTGCATATATATATATATTTATTAAAAAAATTAACCTCGTAATTCATTCTCTCAGACACCACTGGTCTGGAAGAGCAGGAGCGAGAGAGGAGGCGGCAGGTAATGGAGAAGTTTCAGAAAGCTCCGTTTGAAGAGATCGCTGCCCACTGCGAGTCTAAGGTATGTGTCGATCTGGTGCGTTTTCGTTAATTCATTTTAGATGGGCAAACTACTTCTAATCACGATGTTGGAAACAAAATGTTCTAGATTTTGTGAAGCGCATGAATAATACATAGAAAACTGAAAGGAAATGGCAAAACACAAACAAGCTAGTTCGTGCTTAATTGCAATTGAAACAAAAAACGTAAAGATCCCTCCCTCAGACGAAGTCTGCTGGCAAATCCTGCTGTGTACTGTCAGAGTTTCACAACCCAAATGACCAAAATGGTGGATCTTCAATCAATTGATCTAGTGGGTGCGGCTCTTGGGGGGTTGCCAGGGTGGTTCTATGCAGGTTTACTTATTGTGACGTCACAGTAAGATTTGCATAATATGTCTCCTTTAAAAACAAAATGACTAATTCTCTGAACCATCTGTATTTAAGCAAAAAACTATTATCTAATAAAAGTTGTTACATATCTCTTAAGTTAAGTTTGATAAAGAGAACTTAGTTAAACAAATTAGACAAAAATATGAGACTTATTCATTTATTTGCTGTGGTAAATGATCCAATATTGCTAGTGGCAAAAGTATGTGAACCTTTGCAGCAGTAACTGTTCATCACTGTTCATTGAGGATTTTTTCAACCCATTTTAACCCATCTCCTGTACAGAACAGCTTTAACTCTGGGATGTTGGTGGGTTTCCGTACATTACAGGACAGCTCACTTCAGGTCCTTCCACATTATTTCTACTGGATTAAGGTCAGGACTTTGACTTGGCCCCATTTCAAAACATTAACTTCATTCTTCTTGAACCCTTCTTTGGCAGAAACAACTTGTCTGCTTTGGGTCGTTGTCTTGCTGCATGACCCACCTTCTCTTGAGATTCAGTTCATAGATACATGTGCAGATATTTTCCTTTAGAATTCTCTGATATATCTCAGAATTCATTCTTCTGTTAATGAAGACAAGCCATGCTGGTGCAGCAAAACAGGCCCAAACTCTGATACTACCACCACCATGTTTCACAGATTGGAAAAGGTTCTTATGCTAGAATGCAGTGCATTCCTTACTACAAACATAATGCTTTTTAATTAAAACAAAAGGTTTTATTTTGGTCTCATCTGTCCACAAAACATTTTTCCATAAGCCTTGTGGGATGTCCATGTGAATTTTTAGCAAACTGCAGATGAGCAGAAATGTTCTTTTTGGAGAATTGCAGCGGTTTTCTCTTAACAGCCCTGCCAGGCACACCATTGTTCTTTAGTGTTTTCATGATGGTGGACTTAACACCATGAACATTAGCATTAGCCAGTGATCTTTGTTGGTTGACGACTACTGGGGAGGATAAAAATGGTCATGAATTTCCTCTATTTGTACACAATCTGTCTGACTCTGACTTCAAACTCTTAAGAGATGGTTTTGTAACCTTTTCCAGCCCAGTGAGCATCACCAACTCTTTTTTTTTTTTCTCAGAAACCCCCTCGTCATCCCATTGATTGAAAACACTTCAATCTAATTTCACATTTAAGCTAACTGTTAACCGTTGAGGTGCACATACTTTTGCCACTCACAAATATGTAATATTAGATTATTTTCAAGTATAATATTTTTGTCTTATTTGTTTAACTGGGTTCTCTTCATCGACTTTTAGGACTTAATTGAAAATCTGATGATGTTTTAGCTAGAGCTGGGCGATTAATCGATTTTATCGATTTATTCAAGTTTACAGTTAAGGACGATGTGTTTTTATGAAAATCGATTTTTTTTTTCTGAGTTTTAATTTTCACCACCGACGCTCCCCTGAGTTTAGCCACGAGATAAACACATGCTCTTCAGTTACTGTCCTCCGCGCTGCAGCAGCTGCTGCCGTGAGCCCCGCCCCACAACACACACAGTGCAGTATCACATACTCAGCACACACACACACACCGCTCCACGAACACACTGTGCGTGCTGACTGACCCGGCCCCGTATTTACAGAGCAGAAATATAAATCTAAAAGTGTCTCATACTAACATTTTACAACACGGCAAAAAACTGATTTATGTAATTTACGTAAAAATGAAGTTATTTTGAGACGTGACTGCCTATTTAAAAAGCAACAGAAGTTGTTCATTTGTTGAAGTTTATTTGTATCATTTCTAACATATTTAGAGTGTTTTTTACTCACTTTTTTCTCTCACAATGTTAATCCTTTACAGCTTCAAAAACATATATTATGCAAATTAGGCGATGGCGTCATTTAGCGACTTCTAGTGACTTTTAGGAGATTTTAGTAGGGGAAAAAAATCAATTTAAATCAAAAATCTGATTTTTTTTTTTTTTTTTTTTTAAATCGAATATTTTTTTTTTTTGGGCCATATCACCCAGCTCTAGTTTTAGGGTATATTTATGCAGAAGTGTTGAAAATTCTAAAGGGTTCACAAAATTTAAAGGACCTCTGTTTGCGAGAATAAGAGTGTGAGGAAGTCTTGGTGGTAGTAGCGTGAGTGTAATGTTAGTGAGTGAAGTGCAGGGTACACAATGAGTTCAAACGGGGTAGAGATTCTAAAATAAATGTATAAATATGAACCCTGATACCTACTCCTGAGAGTCCTTTAGCGCATTTTAATGTTTGAAATGTAAACCTCTTTCTTTCTCTCTTTGTTTCTCTTCAGGCCAACATGCTGCACGACCGTTTGGCTCAGATCTTTGAGCTTACAATCCGGTAAGTTTCATTTTTTTTGTCTAATTGGGAATTTTCAGATTTTTCCTATTTCTACCTTTTCTAAAACAATGTAGCATTGTACACCATGTCATTTATGCTCATCATCCTTTTTTTTTTTTTTGGATCTCCAGCCCGCCCCCGAGTCCATCCGGCACGGTTACCGTCACGTCAGGCCACGCCCAGTACCAGTCTGTGCCCGTCTACGAGATGAAGTTTCCCGACCTCTGCGTCTACTGACCTGCCGACCCAGCGGCTCATCTTTAACTAATGATTTCAAGCATTTAAATTAATTTGATCTTCACCAGACACTCGCAGATACTCACCTTTAATGATTGACCTTTACATCACTTACACTTTTAATTCTTAAAAATATTTAGTCTTTAAGATCATTCTCTTAAAAACACTTAAAAACACGCTTAAAATCACACTTTATTGAGATGTTCTGAAGTTCCACCTACATTAAACTGGTTTTAAAGGACTTTAAAGGACTCATTTAGTCTTCTAGTGCTTCCCCATAATCCATCATTCATAATATTCATACTATGGACTTTAACCCCCAGTGGCTGCAGATATGAGCCCACGTGTATGTTCAACCACCTCTGTGCCGATTAAGAGGAAAGCAGAGACTGTACTAGACATGTTAGCGTAGGGATGGGCGATATGACTATTTTATCATATTGTGATGAATTGCATCATTTTATCTGAGCGTATCGTTGATATTAATAGTGCTTAAACAGCTGCGCTATTTTATTTTTTAATTTTTTCAAAACAGAGTGTAATTCTCTTGATTTTGGAAGAAACAGTAAATGAGCAGGTGTCCCAATACTTTTCGTCCATATATGCATGGGATAGCGTTCAATTAACAGTTTCTAAGAATCTAAATATCATGTTTTTTTTTTTTTTTTAGCAGCTTCAATAGAATTTGTTTCATACTGTACAATTGACAATCAGTGAACATCGGTCAAGCATAACATTATGACCATCTCCATTTCTTTTAATCTCCACTGAGCATACAGGAGCACTTACCGTATTTTTTGCACTATATGCTGCACTAATAAACGTCTATTTTCTGGTCTATTTTCATACACAAGGCGCACTTTGAGACACTATGAGGAACTTCTAATTCATCAGATCTCACCGCTGAGTGGTGGTGGGGGGGGGGTAGCTAACTAAGTGAAGTAAAGCTAAGCTAAATAAACAAAACTGTAATAAAAAAAGACTTTATTTTAAAGTCAAACGAGCACTGAAAATTTAACTATATGGATTTCTCTGCTAAAAACTGTTGATTTGTGTGAGTAAAGCACTTCTGTTTATTTACAGTAAGCTTAGATTCATGAATATCTCCAGCACTAAGGCTGGAGTATTAGCATTAGCGGCTAACGGTTAATGGGTAATGCTAATGCTGCTCCAGCAGTGCTAGCTGGGGTCAGGAGCAGGCTAGAGACCGATAATACTCACCTCTGAACGGCAAAAGAGCTAGTGCTGTTAGCGGGTAATACTAATGCTGCTCCAGGAGCAGGCTAGAGACCGATAATATTCTCCTCTGAACGGCAATAGAGCTAGTGCTAATGCTGCCCCAGCCTTAAGGTTGGAGAACTAAACTAAAACTTATGTATAACGCTGTACTTCAGCTGATTGGCTGCTGTAGAATTCATACACGGACTGATGATTTATGGGAAAATGAGAGGATAAGTGTGCCTTATAGTGCAAAAAATACGGTAGTTCTATTTAGTTTTATAATTACAGACTGTAGTCCTGTTGTCTAAAGTATATTTCTCTGCATACTTTCTTATTATTATCCTCATTTCACCACAGAGCAGCTATTATTATTATTTGGGTGGTGGGTCGTTTATTTTACAGCACTGCTGTGCCACTAATTGGCATGATGGTAGGGTGTATGTTATGTGTTAGTGTGGTAGGAGTGGATCAGATACAGTGCTCCAGCAGTGCTGCTGGAGTTTTTAAACACTGTGTCCACAGTTTATAGAATTGCAGAGTGCTCCTAAAAAAATAATAGATCATGTTTGTTGCAACAGGGAGGTGATCATAATGTTATTCTGCATTTTCTCTGCGATTAATATTGTTAATATCGTGAAATTGTCTTTAAATATGCAATATCGCAATATGATGTGTTTGCCATATCGCCCAGCTCTACTACTCTGTGGTGTCAGTCTGCTGTAAAAAACACAAGCAGTACATTTTAGCAGCTCTTCAGAAATTCACCAGCTCTACATCAGGTGTGTGTGTCTGTGTCTAAGTGTGTGTGTGTGTGAGTGTGTGAGTGTGTATATCTACCAGCTTTTTGCCTGTGTGCGTTTGTTTCACAGGCTGAGAGTCATTTGAAGCCTGCTGGCTCTTTGTGAATCATAGCCTCAATGGTTCTTGTGTTCGGCTTAAAAATAACGTTTACATGAGTCACAGCAACTCTGAATAGAACCTAATGTGAACCAAGAGACTTACTTTTTTCTGTATGACGTAGGCATACAGACACCTCTCTCTTTCTATCTATATCTATCTATCTCTATCTCTCCTTATTACTCTCCCTCTCTTATTCTTTGTGCTGGATCCACTTCTTCTGCACTTCTTAAGGCTATAAATAATGGAACATAGAAGCCCCGCCCTGATTCATTACGGCGAAGGTAAGAAAAGCGCACATGGAAACGTATAAAAAAAACTGGATATTTAGATCTTTTCCTGTCATTTCCGGAGCTTTCCGTTCTTGCAGATTATAACGTGTACTTAATAACGCGGGCAGATGTACAGAACCCATGCTAGGTTTAGCAGCTGGCCCCGCCCACACACACACACGTATCCTCCGTAAGATCAGGTCTCTTCTCTCGTACGTACGATGACTAACGGTCCTGAGCTAAATATTGCTATATTATTAAATATCTATATATAGTAAAAGCCAAGAGTTGCTTCATAGAGTAATAACTGTTGCAGCTTCTTCTAGCTACGCAAAAACTACGCAAAGTACAAAGTACGCAAAGTGGAATGTTAATTATAATATACGTTTATATCGTGACTGTTAAAAGCTTAAATACTGTGCTTTAAATGTACGACGTATGCCTTGGTTAGCTTTTTATATATACATATAGAATCTGTTTGATCCTGTATTAATTGGTATGTATTTTGGTATATGTGTTTTGCTGTATTCAACCTGATTGGCCTACAGTCCTCTTCATAATTATTGGCACATTAAGTGAAGATGAGTTTAAAAAGAGATATAAGAAAATGATCCTTTTGGTATCTTTTGGTGAATCAGCTTAATTTTACACTGAAAAAACTGAAAAATTTAAATCATATGTATTAAAATTGGCAAACGGAAGAATCCTGTGATTTAGTGTTTTACTGAGATATATGCCAAAAGTCATAGGACAAGAACCGATGGCCCATAGTGTCCCATGACTTTTGCCACGTCACATGGAAGCTAAACAACACACTGTGCTGACCCACTTGTGGGAGGATATGCATTCGTGCATATGTGTGTATCGTCCTGCCCCCAAAAAAATCCCTTGTCTGCTGTACACATGGACATTTCTAGCCAAATACTGCCGGCCACGATCATTACCACCCGCTGCTCAGTTTCTATAGTAAGTATTCCTGCTACACGTTGCCCAAACTAGCTGTTAGAGTGATGGTTTCTCTTCCAAATTAATAATACATTTAAACTATATTTTGTTCATGTGTCAAAATATATTTAATCAAATTAAATCTTGATGTATTTTTTACTTTTTACATTAAGCTAATTCACCAAAAAAGTTATTTTTGGCATCATTTTACTCTACTCACTCTCTTTTAAGCAGTAATTGCCAGTAACTGTGGACAGGACTGTGTGTACAGTATATGTAGTAGTATGTAGAAGACTGTCCACAGTAAGGTTTTGGAGATTGGCTTAGACCACAGTTGTGTCTGAAAGGGAATATCTTTTACAACATATACAGCTCTGGAAAAAAATGAAGAGACCTCTTCAGTTTCTGAATCAGTTTCTCTGATTTTGCTATTTATAGGTATATGTCTGAATAAAATGAGCATTGTTATTTTATTCTGTAAACTACGGACAACATTTCTCTCAAATTTCAACTAAAAATAGACATTTAGAGCATTTATTTGCAAAAAATGAGAAATGGCTGAAATAAAAAAAAGATGCAGAGCTTTCAGACCTCAAATAATGCAAAACAAGTTCATATTCATAAAGTTTTAAGAGTTCAGAAATCAATATTTGGTGGAATAACCCTGGTTTTTAATCACAGTTTTCATCTTGGCATCATGTTTTCCTCCACTAGTTTTACACACTGCTTTTGGATAACTTAATGCCTTTACTTCTGGTACAAAATTTCAAGCAGTTCAGCCTGGTTTGATGGCTTGTGATCATCCATCTTCCTCTTGATTATATTCCAGAGGTTTTCAAGTTGGTAAAATCAAAGAAACTCATTATTTTTATGTGGACTCTTATTTTTTCCAGAGCTGTATATATGTATATTAAGGCTGTGTCATCACATACAAATCATCCTAAATCGAGAATATTCAGGAGTTTTACTTTCTTTGTTTTGTGTCTGAGTCTGTAGATTCAGAAATGAGACATTTCTGCATATCGGTGAAGTTGGGAGAATTTGCGTAAAAGATCAAATGTTTAATCGTTAATATCTATAATGCATTTTTTTTCTGTAATTTAGAATTTGCTATCAGTTGTCAGTTGCACCACTGTTGATGTGGGGAGAATGAATTGCAAGATTTGGGAGAATTGATCAGGCTGGGCTATCTCTGGGAGATATCAATAAATGGTATATTTTTTTGTAACAAAGTCAAAGGGAAAATGGTGCAGTGATGAAATTGACCAATCCGTAGTCTGCCTGGTGATTTGTTCGTTTGAAGCTGCTATGTATTAAGAAATATTAGAGGTTTTAGGAAACATGGAGGTTTCCTACATTTATTAAATGTTATTTATAAATTAATTAATTCTTTAATTAATTAAAACCATCATTTTGCATACAAAATAACCACCCTGCATCTTTTAGTCCAGCGATGTGCTCCTTATTAAAATTCCAGTCAATGGTCTCTCACCAGGAGGTACACTACCCCATATTAAAGGATTTCTTAGTCTGTGAATGAGTGAAACCAGACCATGGCATCGGAAGTAAGTAAGCAGTGCTAAACACTGTGAGGCGGCCTGTCACGATTAATTATTATCAAATCATTGTCCAAATAAATGGATATCACCTCTATATTTTTTAATGACTAATATTCTCTATTGCGTTTCTTTGTTTAAGTAAGAATGAATATCACCAATATTATTGCAAGTATTCAAAAATATATATTGTAAACATTTGAGAGATTGCCAAAAAAAAAGAGTCTCCCAAACTATTAACTATGAATATAAAGCTCTGTCATCACTATTTAATATTTTTGTGTAATTATATGGTACAACGTTATTTGGATGGTCTATTATAGAAGCCCCATAGATGCTCAACTAACATTCAACTAAATAAAGTAAATATATTGAGAAAAGTCTGTGTTCC
>NC_064411.1:29072500-29140000 GCF_023375975.1 Astyanax mexicanus
ATATTTAAAGGCATTTAAAGGAGAAAAAAACTTTAGAAAGAGGAAAAAAAAAATTTTTTACATTCGAATATATATTTAAAAAAAATTGTGGACAAGACCTTAGATTTATTGTATTACTGTAGCTGGGAAATAATTTAGCCTAGAACATCATTTATTTTATAATTTTGTTTTCGCAATGTATAATGTTATATTATGTTTTTTTTATTATTATTTTTTTGCTACTAAGGGAATTGTAACTCAGTAGTTCACTTGTTAAAGTTGTGGTTTTGGTCTCTGCTGAACATATGTATGGATTCCATGTGTTTGGGGTTCATGTGTCCTGTGTGTTACAGGACCAGCGAGACCCATGAATGCTGTATTTCCAGTGTCTAGCATTAGCAATCGTCTGTGTGTGTGTGTGTTAGTCTGAGTCAGTATAAAAATGCACAGCTGTGGCATTAGCATTTCATTATAAGTGTTTATTAATAGTAAAATGCTTTGACTCGGCCAAAATGTAAAATGTAAACGCCCCTCTGAGGATCCGCTCCAGCGGGGATTAGATGGTCAACCATGTTAATGTGCACAATAAAACAAGCTCAAGCAATCTCAATAAATTTTTTATTGAAACACGCCCAGCCTCTCGAGTGTGAAGTTATTAAAGACGTCTGCGTTTATTTAATGAGTGCTTGTCGTAAATCTAATCAGCGTGACTCTTATTGGATTACACATGCAGTCCTGTGATCTTCAGCGGCTGTAAGCTGTGCAAAAGTGTGCAGAATAAATATAAATAAATAGGATGTTAAGTGTAAAAATATAAACTATTTGATGTGCAACATGGCCTAGCTGAGATTTCCTTTTCTATATCATTGCAATAATTAATTATTCATTTTAGCAATTAATTATTGCTTAAACTTATTTACAGGAGTTGTACGGTCATTAAAAACCTGGATGAAAATTGTCATGAAAATTGAAAATAGCGATTTTCAGGCCTGGATAAGTTTGGGAAAAGAAAAAAGAAAAAAACGTTTCGGGAAAGTCATGTAAAATTTGCTCTACAAATCTTTGTGTTTCAGTTTATTGATGGAGAAAATTGTATCAGATTCATTTTAGGCTTATTGTAATCAATTATGATCATGACAATTTGCCTTGATGGCATGAAAAAGTCTTAAAAATGTATGAACCCTGTATTCAGAATTTAAGGTATTACGTTTCTCAATTAACTTGTTTTTTTGAGTCATCATACATCCTTATTTTATTTTTTACTTTTTAAATAAGAGCCGTTTTTGTATCAATACCCCTCTAATGCACACATGGGTCGTTTGCTTTGATTAACCTAAAAAACCCAAGTGAGGAATATTTGCAATAGAATGGAAAATGTAAATAATAACTACAATATTTCTGACATATAACTTTGACCTTTACATGTGATTGCAGACAGTATTAACCCAATATATTTCATGTGTTTAAAGGTTAAGGGCACAAGCCTATGCAGAAACCCACTCCCACTTAAAACTGAGCATGTCCAGAAGGGTCGTCAACTTTTCTGGGACAATTTAGGACAAACCATCCCTTGTGAAGACTATATGCTCCAGACCAGTGACAAAAAGGACCATCCAGACTGTTATCAGCAACAAGTTTAAGGTTCAGGGTCATGAAAGGAATCTGGAGAAGAGGCAGAATTTAGCACAACACCTGTTAAGGCAACCCGCTAAATTGACCACCTGGCAACGGCCAATTAAACTCCCTTCACCAGACCAGTCAGTATCAAGCATTGGGAATTGCAGCCGAGGTAGGTAATGACAACAGGTAAAGTAAGTTCTTGAGGTTTCACTAAAACTGCTGTGTGAAACCAAAAATACTGTATTTTTCACAGTATAAGGCGCACTTAAAATCCTTACATTTTCCCCAAAATCGACAGAGTGCACCTTATAATCCTGTGCACCTTATGTATGAATTCTACCGGTCAGGTATTAAGAAGCAATAAAGCCACTCTGCTAAAGTACAGTGTTATAAGGGTGAGTTTTCAGTGAAGTTTCTCCAGCACTAAGGCTGGGTGCAGCAGCACTAGCATTAGCTGCTTACCACAGGGCTGCTGTAATCTGTAATCCTAGACTGTAGTCTGCATGTTTACCATGTTAGAACAAGCTATGTGGGACGAACCACTAGCTGAAAGAATCCTGGGTTACTACAGGTAGTGTTGTGCCAAATTCAGCACCTCCGACAGGAAAAAGCGCTTTTATCAAGTAGACAGTGCTTTTAATGGTGGGGGTGCAGATTTAGGCACTACTATGTGCAGGAAAAGAACCCCCTCATGGGAGAGGCTGCAGGTGACATGACTTTTTTATTGTTTCTTAGCAGTCAGCATAGCTTAGAATAGCATCTTAGGTATTTACATTTAAAGCCATGAAGACATACGTATGCGTTCTAGAGAGGGGTTGCTTTTTCTGGCGGGGGTGCTGAATTCGACACAACACCAGAACACCCAGGGTTCCTCATTGTTGAGCTATATGGTGGCATTTGCGTCCTGCTTGGACAAATTTTAAGCTTACTGTAAATAAACAGTAGTGCTTTACTCACCCAAATAAACAGTTTTCAGGAGTCTGTGTAGAAATCTGTGTAGGTTTACATTCAGCACTCGTTTGACTTGAGAAAATGTGTTTTTTTTTTTTTTTATTAAGAATTACAATTTTGTTTACGACACCCCTGCTCACTTTGATGTCGGCATCCTTAGTAGTGTTGCTTAATGCACCTTATAATCCAGTGCACCTTATGTGTAAAAAATAGACCAGAAATAGATTTTATTGATAGTGTGTTTTCAAATCATACCATAAAAATATGGTAACTCGGTTAAGTTTTTACAGTATACAATGTAACAATGTAAAGTCATTGACCTTGGTTCAGATTTGGGTCCAGATTGTTTAGGTGTGAAAATCTCCTAAAAATCCTTGACATTCGGGTGAAACTGTCTAATCAACACAATGTAGAAAAAGATGTATAACTGTGAGTAAAAATGAATTTTATTTATAAAAATTAAATTGAACTTTGCAGTCATATTAAAAAATAGGACATTCCATTAAAACATAAAACATTAACAATATTGTGACAAATACAATCAAATAAAATGTAACAAATTTTGAATATAAACAGTAAAATATCAGAAATAACAGAAATGTGTTTTTTTGGGCACCATGTTTATCACATAACAGTTGTTTTACACACTTTATTATCACTCCTGTCAATTTGTGTCTCATTAAAGCAGTCGTATACACACAGTACTGTCCAACTTCTATCTGTGGAGATGATTCTATGATGCTTGGATCCCCAAAATACTGTACAATACAACGTTATAAACTGATATTGCTAAGAACAATGTCAACCTGGGGCATAAAACATACTAGTGTATCTCAAAAAAATAGAATATCATTGAAAAGTTACTTTATTTCAGTAATTTAGTTCCAAATGTGAATCTCATATATTATATAGATGTATTAAACACAGAGTGATCTATTTTAAGTATTTATTTATTTTATTTTTGATGATTATGGTTTACAGCCAATGAAAACCCAAAAATCAGTGTCTTTGAATATTATATAAAACCAATTGGTTCTATTGGCTGGAAAATGAAATCCACATCTTCATAAAAGTTGTCAGCAGAGGGAAGCATGAAGTGCTGTAAGATTTAGTGGGAAAACAAAACTGCACTGACTTTAGACTTGATAATAAAACACAGTGGATCAACACCAGCAGATGACATGTCTCTCCAAACCATCACTGATTGGTGGACACCTCACCAGGCCTCAAGCAGTTTGGACAGTGTGTCTCTCCACTCTTCCTCCAGACTCTGATCACTTTGTTTACAAATGAAATGTAAAATTTACTGATGATCAGCGTTGGTTTGGAGGATTTCATTTTCCAGCAGGACTTGGCACACTGTCCACATGGCCAAAAGTACCAATTGTGCTTATATAATATTCAATTTTTTTTTTTTCTGAGACACTGATTTTTGGGGTTTTCATTGGCCGTAAGCCAAAATCATCAACAATAAAATAAATAAATGCTTAAAATAAAATCACTCTGTGTGTAACACATCTATATAATATATGAGTTTCATATTTTGAACTAATTTACTGAATTAAAGTAACTTTTCAATGATATTCCAGTTTTTTTGAGATGCACCTGTATATGGAACATATTTTGGATTCATCATAAAACGCTGGTAGATAATCATACACCAAAAACCAGACTCTTTAGCCAGCTAACTGTCTTTAGCCCTATTTGGGCGGGATTAGTTTCTTTTTTATGGGGGTACTCTGTGATTTTATTTTCGTCTGGAACGACTATGTATGTGTTTTTCTCAGACGTCCGCTGAGAAAATTACAGGCTAAATTATCTACTGTTTTTCAGCGAACTCTGTGGTCCTCCGGTAATTTTAGTCCCGTCCGGATTCACATCTTTGGACGCGCGTTTCCGCGGAGATCCACGTAAACACAGCAGCGAGTGGAAATGGAGGAGCTACTGAACATGATGCCGTGACCGAGAAACCCAAAAAATTCACTGGTCCTCCTGTTTTTTCAGTTGCAGTCCGGATGCAGGAGTTTTATCACTGAGTAGAAGTGTGAAATATTTTTCTTACATTTTCTCTGCCTTTATAAAGATCTCAGGACAATTAGAAATCAGACGTTCTACTTTCTGCAACTCTTAAAATAAAAAAGAAACTTACAAAATACTGTACAACTTGAAGAACTTGCTAACATCACCAGATCAGAATGTTCTGGAAAGTTCAGCTTCAATCAAGAGCAAACCATGAGATGTGTAACAAAAAGTCCCCTGCAATCTTAAAACATCACATCTCTTCATTTTTCTCTTCTTCTTCTTCCTCTTCTTCTTCTTCCTCTTCTTCTTCTTCCTCTTCTTCTTCTTCCTCTGCTTTTCCCGGTTCCTTCCCCTGCTCCTCAGGCCTCTCTTGTCCGGGTTTGCTGGGTGTGTAAGGATGGAGTGGACGATGGTGGGGACGTGATGGTGATGGTGATGATGGTGGTGGTGATTTGGTAGTTTCTGAGCTCTCCTCACTGGAGTTGGGAGAGTCCTTGGGGGGTGCGGGCGGTGGCGGTGGTGGGCGGGGCCTGCGTGTGCAGGGAGGGCGGGGCCCAGAACACTGAGAGCTGATAGAATGGTTGAAGTGCGAGGCTGCCATGCATTCGGCCGTGGTGCGATCGCACACACACTGCAGCCGGTCGCACACACTCGTTCCTATACCTGCAACAGAGGAACAGTAAAAATACACTTACTTCAGACTAGTTACTCCTCCCTGTTATTAGTAGTGAGGTCCCACCTTTCACTACTTTCACAAGTTCAGGGAGGCACATTCAGGGGAAGCGCAGAGACTCAGCTCTAATACATCAGCTAACAGATAGATGCCTGTTCTAATCAACCACTGCCAATTAGTGCTCTCTCAGACTCCGACTGCTGATGCAGAGCAGAATGGCCATGGATTCGAACCAGCAATACTTAGGTCATAGTGTTAGTGCCTTAATTCACTAAAGCACTTCAAGCCCTGCCCTTTAGTCATAATCATTATTTGATCATTTTTCTTTTCATCAGGGTTACAGACAACAGCCAGTTCTATTAGAACTACAATGTCGTAAAGCTGAGTTCACAGTTCTCAAAAAAGGCACAGTTATCCCGTCACACCCAGCACACATAAACAGTCTCAAAACACACTGTACCCTACCTTTTTATGTACCTACCTACAGTGGCGTGAAAAGATTTTTGCCTTTTTGTCATATTGATGTTTTTCGATTATCAAACAAACTTTAATATCGGACAAATATAACCTGAGGAAATATAAAAAATCACTTTTTAAATTGGCAGCAACAACTGCACTCAAGCTTTACTGATAACTGGCAACGAGGCTTTTTTACATCTATGTGGAGGAATTTTGTTCCACTCTTCTTTGCAAGGTTGGAGGGTTTTTAGCATGAATTAAGATCTTGCAAGAAACTTTGACTAAGCCACAACAAAACCTTCCTTTTGTTTGTTTTTTTTTTCACTTTTTTTTGTTTGTGTGTTTTGGGTCATTGTCCTGCTGCAGAACCCAAGTACAACTGAGCTTGAGGTCATGAACAGATGGCTGGATATTCTCTTTCAGGATTGTCTGGTAAACAGCAGAATTCCTGCTTTCATCCGTTACAGCAAGTTGTCCAGCAAAGTTGTTCTTTTTCTGAAATTATCTGTTAGTTTTACGTCAGATGTAACGAGACACACACCTTCCAAAAAGTTCCACTTTTGTCGGATTTTTGGCTTATTTTTTGTGCTTTTTTTATCTTGGAACTCTCCCATGTAAGTCTCTTTCCTATTATTGAACCATTAACACTGACCTTAACTGAGGCTGTAAGTGAGACCTGCAGTTATTTAAATGTTGTTCTGGGTTATTTTGTGACCTCCTGGATGAGTTGTTCATGTCCTTTTGGAGTAATTTTGGTCAGCCGGTCACTTCTGGGAAGGTTCACCAGTGTTCCATGTTCCACTGTGGTTCTTTGGAGTCCCAAAGCCTTAGAAATGACTTTGTAACATTTTCCAGACTGATAGATGATCAATGACTTTGTTTTCTCATCTATTTCTTCAGATCGGGGCATAATGTGTTGATTTTTGAGATCTTTTGTCTGCTTTATGTTGTCAGACAGGATCTATTTAAGCAAATACTTTTTTTCACACCACTGTACCTAGTAACAGTATGTCTTAAACTCACAGTGTCTGTGTTTAGTGCACTTAAACTTTTTAACAATTTGTTTTACTATTAACTACTGATAATGAAGTACTGATGTCTTTTTCTGTTTTCTTTATTCTTGGGGTCAATCATGCTCATGCTGTGCTGAGGTTTATGTCAATAATTAGGAATATAATAAAGACAATATTAATTAATTGTGATTTATACACTAATGTTGGTTCTAAAACTCACAGCGGGGTTTTCCGTGTTGGCAGCTGACGTGGACGTGGTGTTTCCTGTCTCTTCTGCAGCCCAGCAGCACAACATGCTCTAGACAGCACTGGTGAAGAAAACAGCACCTAGAGGAGATAAATACACACAGGAGAGAGAACTGTGTATAGTGTGCGTGTGATACTGAACATTTACACATATGTTACACATATACATTACAATATGTTCATTCCATGGAACTACAATTAGGGCCAAGACAAGACACACCACACATGTCACAGTACATGTTGGAATTCAGCTCCCAAGTGCTGGCAGCACTCATACAGCCCCAGCCCATGATGCTACCACCACCATGCTTGACTGTAGACAAGAGACAATTGCCTTGGTACTCCTCAACAGGACGCCACCACCAATCTGAGCCAAACACATTTATCTTGGTCTCATTAGACCACAGGACCTGGTTTCAGTAATCCAAGCTCTTGGACTGCTTGTCTTTAGGAATCTGTTTGCAGGCTTTCTTTTGCATCAACTTCAGAAGAGGCGGATGCACAATTCAATTTAACAATTTAACAATTTAAGAATTGTGTTTTTCACATCCTCAGAGAGTTTTCTTGCCATGAATGCCATGTTGTACATTCCTTCTGTGTGTGTGTGTGTGTGTCTGTGTGTGTGTGTGTGTTTGTGTTTGTTTTACCGGTCCAGTTTATCCATAGGCATGCCTTTGCCCTGCTGTCCACAGTAACATCCATAGAACTGGTACTCTTGAGGACAGCGACCGGTCAGACAGTGCAGCATCTTCCCCAAAGCCTCAAACTCCCTCAGCACGGCTCCGGATGAGCTGTATTGAGTAATCGACATGCTGCACTCTTCACACACATACACACATACACACATGCACAGATTAGATTATAACTAGTACTATGGTATTCTAAGTGGTTGTTGTGGTGTTTCGAAGTGATTGCTATTTTTTTTCTATTTCTGGCAGTGGCTAGGATGTTGTTCAAGATTGTGTGTATTATCTCTAATCATTAAAGGGTTTCACCAGAGCAAGGGTTTCACCATGTTTCCCTTCTTATAGTGAATCTACACAGATTTCTCTCCTGAAAACAGTAACAGTACAGTAAGCTTAGCTTTCCAATGTTTTGTCTAAGGCTGAGTTTTCTCCAGCACTAAGGCTGGGTGCAGCAGCAGTAGCGGGACGTAAATGCGTGAGTGTTCCCGGTAGCTATTAGCTAGCGCTTCATTCCACGTAGCTTGTTTTAACACAGTAAACACGCAGACTACAGTCTAATATACTGGCCTCTTAACAGTGAAAGAGCTAGCGCTGTGGATACCAGCTAATGCTAATGCTGCTGCACCCAGCCTTAGTGCTGGAGAAACTTCACTGAAAACTCACTCTTATAACACTGTACTTCATCGCAGTGGCTTCAATGCTTCTTTATACCTGACTGGTAGGTGCACTGTATTATAAGGCACACTGTTGATTTTTGGGGAAATTAAAGGATTGTAAAAATGCGCCTTATAGTCTGAAAAATATGGTGTTAATTTATTATGAACAATCCAAATAATGTGTAGCCCTTTTATGACTAAAATGGGTAAAATCGGTGAATAGAACTGAGTAGATAGAACTAGTTGCTTAAAGGTAAATTAAGGTGAATCTACGTCTAAGGAGCTGCTTAAGAAGCACTAAACTGATCAGCTGCAGGTGGTTCCTCTCACCTTCTGATTGGGTCTGAGCCTCAGATAGTCCCGCGGCCTCCAGCAGAGACCAGGCAAAAAATGGCAATGCTCGCTTCTGGGGACGTAGGGACTCTGGAAAACACACAAATTAAACATTAATGACATTAAGTCAACCCTAAGACAGTCAAAAAACAGAAAGTATTTTCAGATTTCAGGTATAATATTGTGTAATATGTCAAGATGTTTTGTAATATGTTTATATATAGCTCTGGAAAAAAACGACCACCTAAAATTAGGCATTTCTGTGATTTTACCAAATTGAAAACCTCTGGAATATAATCAAGAGGAAGATGCATGATCACAAACCATCAAACCAAACTGAACTGCTTAAATCTTTGCACCAGGAGTAAAGGCATAAAGATATCCAAAAGCAGTGTGTAAGACTGGTGGAGGAGAACATGATGCCAAAATGCATGAAAACTGTGATTAAAAACCAGGGTTATTCCACCAAATATTGATTTCTGAACTCTATAAATATAAACTTGTTCTCTTTGTGTTAATTGAGGTCTGAAAGCTCTGCATCTTTTTTTTGTGATTTCAGCCATTTCTCATTTTCTAATAAATAACTCTCAGTGATGGTGCTGTATCTCTCAGCTTGTCCAGAAATGCATGTGTAAAGTGTGTCCTTTAAGGGGGAAGGGCTCAAATAGCGCAAATTAGAGCTCTGTAAGCCTGCAGAGGGAATATCAGAACCTTCTAAATGTACTTACTCATGTTGTTTAACTACTATATCAGGCTTTAGTAACTATCGTTAGCTATTGTTAGCTATAGTTAGCTTCTCTAAAACTACAGCATGTGTCGGAACTGCTAGCTGCAGTTAACTCTTAAGCGGTGGAGATGGATTGACATTGACACACGGGAGAAACAGGCTAATTTAAAGGTTTTTATAAAACAATATGGGATCATTATAGGGAGATCAATTTGCTTAACCCAGATGGCGCCCATATTAAACCCTTTCTGTTTCACTCACTGACCCTAATTGGACCCATCACTGACAGTGCTGCCTGAAAGCTTAAAATACCTTTGGAATTTACTATATTTCTGAATTTTTATTTTTTACAAATGTGGATAAAGAGGACACATTTGTGAGTGGCAAATGTATGTGAACCTTTCTATCAAGTATTCATGGTTTCATCAATGAAGGCAAGCTGTCCTGGCCCAAATGATGCTCCCACCACCAAGTTTCACAGATGGGATAATGTTCTTATGCTGGAATCCATAGACAAAACTTTTTTTCAGTAGTCTTCTGGCTTGTTGACATTAATTTTAACTGCAGCAATGCTCTTTTTGGAGAGCAGTGCTTTTCTCCTTGAAGCCCTGCAATGCACACCACTGTTGTTTAGTGTTCTCCTAATAGTGAACTCATGAACATTAACGTTAGCCAATGTGAGAGAGGCCTTCAGTTATTTAGAAGGCCATCTTTAACGGTATGAAGGGAAACACACTGGTTGATTTATATTTATAAGACACTCTCAGGTCATTTGCCAGAATATATCACTTCACTGATGAATGTAAAGAACAGTAATTATCCGACTCACTCTAGTGATCAGTGAATCAACTGCCAGGTTCCAAACTCTAAAACTCAGCTCACTGGTGTCATTTAATATCTAACCACCTTCAGACAGCCTGTACCTGTTTTACTTAATCTTATTTATTCTTAACCTTTATTTTTTTATTTTTGTTCTTCTTTTAGTTCTTTATTTCATTGTTATTTCATTCTATTATTATTATTATTATTATTATTATTATTATTATTATTATTATTATTATTATTATTATCAATAATAATAATATTTTTGTATTATTGCTTTTTAACTTATTTTGTTATTTTATTTTATTATTATTACTATTATTAATTTTATTATTATTGCTTTTATTTTTTTTAGTTCATTTATTTTTTGTATTTTTATTGTATTATGTAAAAGTTAGTTTTAGCTTAATTTTAACACAATTTTGTTGTATAAATCTTATCTTCTTTTGATCTTAATTTCTTATTAATTAAACCAAGCTTTAATCAAATTTAAATTGTAATTCTATTTTTATTTTTTTATCTATTTTTTAAATTTTATTTACTGTTATTTTAAAATAATTACATTTATCTATTATTTATTTTGGCGTGTCAATCCTAGTTTTTGTAAATGCTTAGTTACATTAAAGTTAGGGTTGCCCTCAATGTACTTCTGAGTGATTGATTGATTGATTGATTAATTGATTGAGTGATTGATTGATGGATTGATGGATTTATTGATTGATGGATTGATGTATTTATTGATTGATGGATTTATTGATGGATTGATTGATTGATGGATTGATTGTTTGATGGATTGATGGATTTATTGATTGATTGATTGATGGATTTATTGATTGATGGGTTGATTGACTGATGGATTGATTGATTGATGGATGGATTAATTGATTGATGGATTTATTGATTGATGGATTGATTGATTGATTGTTTGATGGATTGATTGATTGATTGATTGATTGATTGAGTGATTGATTGTTTGATGGATTGATGGATTTATTGATTGATGAATTGATTGATTGATGGATTTATTGATGGATTGATTGATTGATGCATTTATTGATTGATGGATTGATTGTTTGATGGATTGATGGATTTATTGATTGATGAATTGATGGATTAATGGATTTATTGATTGATGGATTGATGGATTGATTTATTGATGGATTAATGGATTGATTGAGTGATTGATTGATTGAAGTTACCCTGGGGTCCTTTGAGGCTTTGTCAACTATTACACTATTACTTCTTTGTTGGTTGACCACACCTTCAAACTAACTGCCAATCCTAGAAGTTCATATACATTTGCCACTCACAAATACGTAATACTAAATTATTTTCATCAATAAAAAAATGAATAAGTAATCGATTTTTGTCTTATTAGTTTAACTGGGTTCTCTTTATCTACTTTCAGGACTTGTGTAAAAATCTGATGATGTTTTAGGTCATATTTATGCAGAAATATTGAACTCAAACTTTGAAGCACCACTGATTATAACATTGATAGATGTTTTGTAATGTGTGATAAAAGTGTTATAATCTTACTGTCGGCCTCCTGGGAGCTGTCAGATGGATCCTTCGTCACTCTGCTCTCTTTCTCCTCCTCTTCCTCCTCCTCAGAGTGACCCTGTGTGGTCGGGGGTGCTGGAGTTGGTTGGTTGGGCGGGTTTAGGTGGTGGTGCGGAGCTCTGGGAGGGGATGCCTGTGCTGGTTGGTGTCCAGGTTTAGCGTGGAGTGTGATATGGGAACTCTTGGACGTGCTGCCGGGTCTTGTGGGAGGGGTCACAGATGGTTTGTGGGTGTCGGCAGGTCTCGGAAGCGGCGCGTTCGTGCGTTTGGGTGACGTGTGCGTGGGCGGAGTGTACATCTTAAGTGTGGTATGTCTGGTGTGTGTGTGTGGAGAGCTTGGTGTGTATGGCCTGGGTGTAGTGGTGTGGGTTTGTGGAGAGTGTGTGGTCGGTATTGTGTGAACGGTTGATGTTTTTGGTGTTGGTGTCCATTTCAAAGGTGAAAGGTCATCAGGTTTGACCGAGGTTTGGGTGGGACGTGGACGTAAGAGGTCCATCCAGGGGGTCTTGGGTGTGTTTGGTGCAGTTTTTTGAGTGTTTTCCTTCGTTATCTGGGAAGACAACTCTACAGTAGTGGGCGTGGTTCCAGATTGCAGATTCTGATTGGCTGTCAGCACTATCTTTGGATCAGAAGTGATTTGATTGGTTGTTGCCGGGACTGATGGCCTCGGATTGGTTTGTACACTTATTTCTTGATTGGTTTTGTCCTTTTTCTTCTCATCACTCGTTTTTTCTGCACTCTTTTCATCGTCTTCCTCACTTGTTTCATCTCTTTGCTTTTCGTCTTGAAAAGACAACTCTACAGGAGTGGGCGTGGTTGTAGATTGCAGCTTCTGATTGGCTGCTGTAAACACAGCTTTTGAAACAGAAGTGATTGGATTGGTTGTTGCCGGGACTGATGGCTTCTGATTGGTTTGTACACTTGTTTCTTCATTGCTCTTGTCTTGTTTCTTCTCATCACTCGTTTTTTCTGCACTCTGTTCATCTTTCTCCTCACTCTCTTCATCTGTTTTCTTTTTATCTTGAGAAGACAACTCTACAGGAGTGGGCATGGTTGCAGACTGCGTATTCTGATTGGCTGTCAGCACAACCTTTGGATCAGAACTAATTTGATTGGTTGTTGCTGGTGCTGGACTTGTTGAAATCAAGACTGATGGCCTCTGATTGGTTTGTTCACTTATTCCTTCATTGTTCTTGTCCTTTTTCTTCTCATCACTTGTTTGTTCATTGTCTTCCTCACTCTCTTCATCTATTTTCTTTTCATCTTGAGAAGACAAGTCTACAGGAGTGGGCATTGTTGCATATTTCAGATTCTGATTGGCTGCTGTCAACACAGCTTTTGAAACAAAAGTGATTTGATTGGTTGTTGCTGGGGTTTGACTGGTTGAGTAAACGACTGATGGCCTCTGATTGGTTTGTACACTTATTTCTTCATTGTTCTTGTCTTGTTTTTTCTCATCACTCGTTTTTTCTGCACTCTGTTCATCTTTCTCCTCACTCTCTTCATCTATTTTCTTTTCATCTTGAAAAGACAACTCTACAGGAGTGGACGTGGTTGCAGACTGCAGATTCTGATTGGCTATCAGCACTATCGTTGGATCAGAAGTGATCTGATTGGTTGTTGCTGGTGCTGGACTTGTTGAATGCAAGACAGATGGCCTCTGATTGGTTTGTGAGGTTATTCCTTCATCGTTCTTGTCTAGTTTCTTCTCTTCACTCGTTTTTTCTGCACTTTGTTCATCTATCTCCTCACTCTCTTCATCTCTTTTCTTTTCGTCTACAGAAGTGGGAGTGGTCGCAGATTGCAGATTCTGATTGGCTGTCAGCACTACCTTTGGATCAGAAGTGATTTGATTGGTTGTTGCTGGTACTGGACTTGTTGAATGCAAGACTGATGGCCTGTGATTGGTTTGTAAGGTTATTTCTTTATCATCTTTGTCTTGTTTCTTCTCTGCACTCTCTCCATCTTTCTCCTCACTCTCTTCGTCTCTTTCTACAAGAGTGGGTGTGTCTGCAGAATTCTGACTGGCTGTCATTATGGCTTTTGTATCAGAAGTTATTTGATTGGTTGTTGCAGCGGTTGGACTTATTAAGCTAACTGGTTTCTCCTCATCACTCATTTTTTCTGCACTCTGTTCATCTTTTTCTTTACTGTCTTCACTGTCTTCTCTTTTCTTTTCATCTTGGGAAGACAACCCTACAGGAGTGGGTGTGGTCGCAGATTGCAGATTCTGATTGGCTGTCAACATGAATTTTGGAGTGTAAGTGATTTGATTGGTTGTTGCCGGGGCTTGACTCGTTGAGAAAAGTAGTTTTTTCTCTTCACTTTCTCCATCTTCCTCTTCACTCTCTTCATCTGTTTTCTTCGTGGTGGTATGTGGAGTGTGTGTGTTAACTGGTGTGTGTGTCGTGGTGGTGATGACCTCTAGATTTTCTCTTATCTGGTCATCCCCCTCCTCTGTACTTATCTCATCCTGCCCTTCACCCATTTCTTCTTCAGATGACCAGTGTATAGGCATGGGGGTGGCTCCAGCATTCTGATTGGCTGTTGCTGGAGCTTGACTTGATGAATACAAGATCAATGGTCTATTATTGGCTTGGAAGGTCTGGTCTACCCCATATTTATCTTGTTCCTTTTCTTCATCACTCCCTTCGTGTCTCTTCTCTGGCTGTTCTGTAACAGAAGAGCTCAGGTCCAGGTTTTCTTCACTCCCTTCATCGCTCTCCTCCTCCTCTTCATCTCTCGCAGGTGTAGCTGCTGTAGTCATGGAGTCCAGTGGATGGGTGGATGTTCTCTCAATCTCTGGGTCAGGGATGGATGTGTGGGTCTCAGAAGAAGCAAACAGATGCTGGGAGGCATCATCTGGTTCTTCTGTCGCTGGAATTGAATCAGTTTGTTCTTCTGCTGTTGATCAGATTCAATACGTTTTTAAATAGATCTGCAGCAATCATAGGTCAATGATTGGTCGGTAATCAATAACTGTCAATAACTAACGCATAACGATATTTCTCAGGCAGGTACGTTGGAGTGAAAAAGTAGATTATCAAACAAACTGTAATATCAGACAAACATACATTGATTAAATATAAAAAAACACTTTTTAAAGGATAATTTCATTTATTAAGGGGGAAAAACTATCCAAACCAATCTAATCACACTTTTTGGAAAGTGAATGAAGTCAATGAAGTTTTTTTTCACTACTAAACACAACCAGGCCTGATTACTGCCAGACCTGTAGAATCAAGAAATCACTTAAATAGAAAATAGAACCTGTTTGAGAACATGAAGCAGATAAAAGGTCTAAAAACAAATTAACACATTATGCCCCAATCTGAAGAAAACAACATAAAAAACAGATGAGAAAACAAAGTCATTGTCTGTCTGGAAGTCATCAGTCTGGAAAAGGTTATAAAGTAATTTCTAAAGCTTTGAGACTCCAGTAAACCACAGTGAGAGCTATTATTCACTAAAGGAGAAAACATGGAAAAGTATTGAACCTTCCCAGAAGTGACCAGCCTACAGAAATGACTCCAAAGGGGCATGAACAACTCATCCAGGAGGTCACAAAAGAACCCAGAACAACATTTAAAGAACTGCAGGTCTCACCTACAGCCTCGGTTAAGGTCAGTGTTAATGATTCAATAATAAGAAAGAGACTGAGTGAAAATGGTTACATCTGGTGTAAGAAAAAGAACATTATACTGAATGTTAAGCATGGTGGTGGTAGTGTGATGGTCTGGGGCTGCTGGACAGCTTACTGTAATAGATGAAAGCAGGAATTCTGCTGTTTACCAGACAATCCTGAAAGAGAATATCCAGCCATCTGTTCTTGACCTCAAGCTCAGGTGTACTTGGGTTCTGCAGCAGGACAATGATCCGAAGAACACAAACAAATAAAGTTCACCTCTGAATGACTTAAAATTAAAACTACATGAAGGTTTTGTAGTGATCTAATTAAAGTCAGATTGAGATGCTGTGGATGATCTTAAACAGGATGTTCATGCTGGAAAATCCTCCAATGTGTCTGAATTAAAACAATTCTGTAAAGAAGAGTATAACAAAATTCCTCCACAGAGATGTGAAAGACTCGTTGCCAGTGATCAATAAAGATTGATTACAGTTTTTATTAGTTTTCACAAAGGGCTGTATTGGTTTGGATAGTTTTTTTATTTAATAAATAAAATAATTATTTTAAAAAGTGCTTTTTATATTTAATCATGTTATCTTTGTCTGATTTTAAGTTTGTTTGATAATCATAAAAAATCAGTATGACAAAAAAGCACAAAAAAAAAATCTGTAAGGTGGCAAATATTGTTTTTTCAAGCCGTTGTATTTTAAGTTCTTTAATTTTTTTGTTTTTTATATATTGTACTCACCGTATAAAGGCATGTGTGTGGCATTGTTGGTAAAAGTGGTTAAATAGCTTTCCTCTCTCTCCGTTTCATTCACTCCAGACTCCTCCCACACTGTAACTGTTACACAACAGATATTGAAAAACAGGTCAGGAAAAGTAATACATTTCTTTTATTATTATTATTATTATTATTTAGTTCTGCTACTGTCTGTTCTCCTCCATCATCCATCGCTGGCTGTTTGAGAATACGTGGGCCTCAGTAATAAATCCCATAGTCCCAGCAGTCTCAGACATTACCACCCACCATTCAAGGTCTCATTGAGCTGCTGGTCCAGTCCTTCTGTCCTCTCCTCCTCTCCATCTCTCCACCCCTCCTTCTCTCTCTCCTCCGTCTCTCTTTCAGCTTCCTCTGCTTCTGAGGGACAGAAGAAGGACAAACATAATTATGTCTGAAGGAAAAAAACAGTCTCAGAACTACTAATACTAGTGCATCTTAAAAAAAATTTAATATCACTGAAAAGTTACTTTATTTCAGTAATTTAGATGAAAATGTGAAACTCATATATTATATAGATGTATTAAACACAGATGGATCTATTTTCATTGTTTATTTATTTTATTGTTGATGATTATGGCTCAAAACCAATGAAAACCCAAAAATCAGTGTCTCAGAAAATTAGAATATTATATAAGATCATTTGGTACTTTTGGCAGTGTGCCAAGTCCTGCTGGAAAATGAAATCTGCATCTCCATAAAAGTTGTCAGCAGAGGGAAGCATGAAGTGCTGTAAGATTTTCTGGGAAAACAAAACTGCACTGACTTTAACACATTAAGAACAATCCAAGCATTTGTTCATCTACAGCTCATTTGGAGACCACTTCAGTTTCTAAATCAGTTTCTCTGATTTTGCTATTTATAGTTTTATGTTTGAGTAAAATGAACATTGTTGTTTTATTCTATAAACTACAGACAACATTTCTCCCAAATTCCAAATAAAAATATCGTAATTAAGAGCATTTATTTGCAGAAAATGAGAAATGGCTGAAATAACAAAAAGATGCAGAGCTTTTAGACCTCAAATAATGCAAGGAAAACAAGTTCATATTCATAAAGTGTTAAGAGTTTTAAGAGTTCAGAAATCAATATTTGGTGGAATAACCCTGCTTTTTAATCACAGTTTTCATGCATCTTGGCATTATGATCTCCTCCACCAGTCTTACACACTGCTTTTGGGTAACTTTATGTCTTTACTCCTGGTGCAAAAATTCAAGCAGTTCAGCTTGGTTTGGTTTGATGGCTTGTGATCATCCATCTTCCTCTTGATTATATTCCAGAGGTTTTCAATTTGCTAAAATCAAAGAAACTCATAATGTTTAAGTGGTTTCTTATTTTTTCTAGAGCTGTATGCTCATCGACACTAAATGCCTCCTCCAGTCCCTCCATACCTGAGAAAAAATGTACATGTAAAGGCCAATTTATACTTCTGCATCAAACCTATGACCTATGCGTCGCTACATACCCTATGTCGTAGCCTGTGATTGGTCTACCGGGCCTCGTGTTCCCGTCCACACATTCCCACCCTCGCGGTTTAAACTGCAGAGCAATGCAGAGCCGCTGATACGCGCACGCAGAAGTATAAACTCACTCCGCTTCATAGGGCACTCTCGCTGGATACACGTCGACTATGGCGTAGGTTCAACACAGAAGTATAAATCAGGCTTTAGCCTTTAACTACAGTAAATGGTTCTGTACATTTACAGTATCTACAATCTGAAATGGTTACCCTTCATGCCTTGAAGTGGAAAAGCGGCCAGATGTTCCTACCTGAAGGTGCCAAAATCGATTTAATTAGACAACAGCAACAACCCAAGCATTTGTTCATTTGTGCCTAATGACACTAAACCTACACTGCAAAAAACTAAATCTTAGGAAGTATAATTATTCAATTTCAAGGCAATAAATCTTATTTTTTCTCTAATAAAAAGTAGTTTATCCCTTGTGTGGTGTTCATGGTTTTCATTTTTCATCAAATGATACTAAAAATATATTTTTTCTAACTCAAACTCATTGGCAATGGCTCATTTTTTTGTGAAAAACATATATCAAAACACATTTACGATAAACACACACTGTACTACACATTTATATTACATACAGTATGTTTGGCCAAGGGCTAATAAACATTGCTTCATTTGTAAATTTGAAACTAAACATATTTTCTACTCATATCTTGAGTTTAATTCATTTTCTTTTACATTTTATTAAAAAACTAATAAAAAAAGAGTAGCACTTTTTGAAAGAAATGTAACATAAGAAAGGTAAAGGGCAAATGTGAAGCAAGCATGTGTAAAGCATTTTAATGTAAAATTGCTTAATTTTGCTGAATTAAATACAAGTAACAAAGTAAACGAGTAACAAAAATATGAACACCACACAAGGGTTAAACTTAAAATAAGCACAGACAACAAGTCACCAGTCACGTTATTCAGTTTCTTGTGCCCAAATGTAAGCCAAAAAACAGTGATATTTGCTTGATTTAGGTCTTACTTCATTCATTTTGACACGTTGTGATTGCTTGTTATAATAAATCTTACTAATATATACAATTTGCTTACCCCATTGGCAGGTTTTTTTGCTTAACATGAGCATAAACATTTCAATCTACACATATTTTGTCTAGTTTTTGCCAATTGATTTTTTGCAGTGTATGCCTAATGCCTAATAAACCTAAACGTAAGACTGAGGCTATTTTTATTTATTTATTTTTTTTATTATTATATTTTAGAGCAAAATCAAAAGCAGTTACAATTACTTGACAGTGAAAAACAACACTTTCTATGCTCAACATTTTTTTTTTTTTCCCATCCCCCCATCCCCCCCCAAACATTTTTGTCCACCCTAGCCATACAAACTCACAATAAAGCAAATTTGAATGAGATAATGAATAAAAAAAAATAAAAAAACAAGCACAACAAAAATACACACTGACAAAAAAATAAATAAATAAATAAATAAAAATAAAAAAATAAATAAATAAAAAAAAAAAAAAAAAAAAAATAATAATAATAATAATAATAATAATAATAATAATCATTATTATTATAAATCAATCCAAATTATTATAGTACTCCAAAGTTCAGGTTCAGTCAGCCGGCAATGTCGAAAGCGAATCAACGTAGGAAAGAAAAGAGTTCCATTTGGTGTAAAATGAGGCGGAGTTGCCTTTCAAGGTACATGACATCTTTTCCACTTTGAGAAACTGAATTACATCTTGAAGCCACAGAGCAACAGAAGGAGGTTTTGAGGACTTCCATAAAAAAAGGATGCGGCGCCTTGCTAGTAAGGATGTAAAGGCCAAGACCTGTGCCTGCCTTCGGGTAAGTGAGGATAGTTGAAGGGAAAGGCCAAATATTGCCACAAGTGGACACATATCTATTTCAACCTCCAAAACCTTGGACATGATATCAAAGTAACAGGTCCAGAACCTCTGCAAAACTGGGCAAAAGAAAAACATGTGGCTTAGATTACAAGGAGAAAATGAACACCTATCACACCGATCATTGACTAGGTTGGGATAAAATTTTGATAACTGCAATTTAGAACGGTGCATTCTATGCAAAACCTTAAATTGAATCAGTTGAAGCCTTGCACAGGGTGAACAAGACTGCACCACCTTAATTGCTGTGACCCACCATTGGTCCGAAAGAGAAATGCCCAACTCCTCCTCCCAGGCACATTTAATTTTACACACACCAGCTACATCAAAATTTAGAAGTTGCCAATACAATCTAGATATAAGTGACTTTTTGTGAGGATCTAAAGATAATAAATCATCCCAAGGCTGCACTATAGGGCAGATAGGGAAGAGAGATAAGGCACAATGTCTGATCTGGAAATATCGAAACAGATGCGAAGAGGGCAGGTTAAACTCAGAGGCCAGTTGTGCAAAGGTGCAAAAATTGCCATCTTTAAAAAAGTCACCAAAAGATTTTATACCCCTCTTTTGCCAAATAAGAAAGGCAGTGTCAGAAAAAGATGGGGGAAATAAATGATTATTCAAGATAGGCATTAACAAAGAAGGAGCTAAGAATTTAAAATGGCGTCTAAACTGGCACCAGATGCGAAGAGTGGAGATCAACACTGGGTTTTTGGAAAAAATTTTAATCTTAAGAGGTAAGGGAGAGGTAAGAAGAGCAACTGGAGAGGAAGAGACACAGGTTTGAGTCTCCAGTCTGCACCACAGCGACTCTGGAGAGTGAAGCCAATAAAGTATTTTGTGAACATGTGCTGACCAATAATAGAATGAAAAGTTAGGGAGGGAGAGACCTCCATCAGATCTGAATCTTTGCAAAACTAATTTACTTACTCGAGGAGGCTTGCCATTCCAAATAAAAGAGATGATAAGCTGATCTAAATCTTTAAAAAACTTTTTAGGTAAATATAAGGGAATGGACTGAAACAAAAAAAGAAATCTAGGCAAAACATTCATCTTTATGGCATTAATTCTGCCTAACAAGGACAAAGGAAGGGATTTCCACCTCTGCAAGTCCAATTTGAGTTTATTTAATAAAGGAGTGAAATTATTGCAAAAAAGAGATGGTAGGGTGCGAGAGACATGTATCCCCAGATATTTAAAACCTGTTGGAGCCAATTTAAATGGTATAGTAGAATGATTAAATGTCAGGGCCAATGTGTTAATTGGATAACACTCACTCTTCTGCAAGTTTACTCTATATCCCGAAATTAAGCCAAATGTATTCAACAGAGATAGAATTGACGGAATGGAAGAGGCGGGATCAGTCACATATAATAACAGATCATCAGCGTATAAAGATAGTTTTAGCTCGACACCAGCACGTACAATACCCTGAAAAAGTGGAAGGGACTTTAAAGCAATAGACAAGGGCTCGATAGCCAAAGCAAATAATAATGGTGACAAGGGGCACCCCTGTCTTGTCCCACGCATCAATGGAAAATATTGAGAGCGAATACCATTTGTATGTACACTAGCTTGAGGAGTAGTGTATAAAAGTCTAATCCAGGAAATAAATATATCTCCAAATCCAAATTTCTGCAGCACTAAAAATAAAAAATTCCATTCAACTCTATCGAACGCTTTTTCTGCATCCAGAGAGATAACTAATTCCGGAAAAGAAGTGGAATGTTCCATAAATATAGCATTCAAAAGTGTACGAACATTGAAAAAAAGCTGACGACCCCTGATAAATCCATTTTGATCATGTGAAACAACCCCGGGCAAAACACTCTCCAGTCTCAGCGCTAGGGCCTTGGCCAAAATCTTTACATCCACGTTTAAGAGAGAGAGAGGTCTATATGATGCACACTGATCAGGGTCCTTGTCCTTTTTAAGAAGAAGTGAAATAGAAGCTTGTGTCATCGTGTGTGGCAAAGTTCCTGAAGCTAAAGATTCCTCAAAGACTGCCAAAAGAATAGGAGCCAATTTATCAATAAATTTTTTAAAAAATTCAACAGGGAACCCATCTGGACCAGGAGCCTTATTAGTCTGCATGGCTTTAATAGAAATCTTTATCTCCTCTATGGTCAGAGGTGAATCAAGAGATTCTGCATCTGGCAGATCTACAGTGGGAAACTCTAAGCGGTCTAAGAAGGCAGACACCTCATTGTCAGACGCGGCTTCTGATCGATAAAGTTCAGAATAAAATGATTTAAAAACTGCATTAATGGACAGTGGATCTAAAACCAGCTCACCCTCCGGGTCATTTATTTGGGGAATCAATCGAGAAGCTGCACGTCTTTTTAACTGATGAGCTAGTAACCTAGAGGCTTTGTCACCATATTCATAATAATTGCTGCGTGCATGTAAAAGGAGGCGCTCTGCATCGGAAGTAGTAAGAAGATCGAATTTAGTTTGAAGATCCAATCGACGCTTTAGCAAAGAGGGAGTTGAATTGATTGCATTGAGCCTATCTAAATCTGCAATTGCAGTTGTGAGATCCTGCACCTCCTGTTTCCGCATCTTGTTGGAATAATCAGTATAAGAAATAATCTGCCCTCGTAAGTAAGCTTTGAGGGATTCCCACAAAAGAGAAGCTGAAGTAGAGGGACTTTTATTGTTAATAATAAAATCGTCTATAGAAAAATTGATAAATACATTAAAGGCAGGATCCGACAACAGCAACGAATTAAATCTCCAAAGTGGTGAGACAAAAGAACGGTTAGATAACTTCACACTAACAGTGAGGGGGGCATGGTCAGACAAGACAATAGGATGATAAGTAGATGAAATTACCCTTGAAGAAAGGAAACTATCCAAAAAAAAATAATCAATGCGAGAATAAGTTTTATGTGGATGAGAATAGAAAGAGAATATTTTAGCACTGGGATTGTGAGCTCTCCAAGGATCGAGAATAGCATTGTCTGTTAAGAAATCGAAAAGTACTTGAGACGTAGCAGAGCGGGTTTTTACGGAAGGGGCTGAATGATCTAAATCTGGATCAATAATGCAATTAAAATCTCCACCAAGAATCAAGAAATGAGTATTTAGAGATGGTATCGAGCTAAGTAATCCTGACATAAAATTTGGATTATCAAAATTAGGAGCATAAACATTCACAAGCAACACCGGGGTATTAAATAAATGACCTTGCACAATCAAATACCTGCCATTCACATCTGCAACAACACTTCCAGGAACAAACTGAATTCCCTTTTTAATCAAGATTGCAACTCCTCTGGTTTTAGAATTAAATTTGGAGTGAAAAATATCACCAACCCAAGAGAATTGCAATTTAAGATGATCCTCATTCCTAAGGTGTGTCTCCTGCAGAAATACCACATCAGCAGTCAAATGCTGCAAATGATTAGATATCTTTAACCGTTTAAGTGGATTATTTAAACCTCTGACATTCCAAGTCAGGAAACTTAAAGGGAACTCGCCTGACACTGTCTTAGAATTAGAGTCAGTCATTTATGTCATCGTACAATAAATGTGAAACATCGTACAGGCCAACTGGATATATATATATATATATATAAAAAAAAAAAAAAAAGGAAGACAAACACCCGCCCACCCCCCCCCCCCCCCAACTTCCAAATAGACTCCAACGGGAGTCAATCCCAAATGAACAGCACTTCCGAAAGAACAGCTCAGTGCGAGTACAGACCATTAGTAAACTCCACAGAACAAGCAAAATTACAACATACTACAAGTATCTGACGGTGCACCGCATCCAAGCAGTTATCATCATCTCAAACATTTCCATTTATTTTCACCCTTTAGCGACCTATTTTCATTGTAATTACCGTTGTAATTATATCAATCACCATTTATGTACCTATTTATGTTTACCCCCCCCCCCTCACCCCTCGACTCTCCATGCACATATACATATACATACACATACACTCACATATTCACTGTCGAACAGCAAAAGAATGAGGAGGACACACACAAAAGGCAGAATGAGAGAAACAGTCACCCAGGCAGTGTAGAAATGAAACGCTCAGCTTCAGTAGCACAGGTAAACTCCCGTGATTCGCCGTTGTGTGTAATACGAAGTCGAGCTGGATAAAACATGCCATATTTTACCCCGTCCATTGAACGAAGTTTCCTTCTGACTGTGTTGAAAGCTGCTCTTGCCTTAGCCACTTTGGAGGTGAGATCAGGGTAGATGGAGAGATTCATATCAGAGAATGTGATGCGCGGACGATTTCTTGCTTCTCTGAGAATCCGAACACAGTCCTCAAAATAGTGTAACTTCACTATTATTGGGCGAGGGGGTTCATCAGGTTTTGGGCGAGGCGCCAGAGAACGGTGAGCTCTGTCCACAAGTGGGCTTTTTTCCAAAGAAAGGGCTTCCCGCAAAAGCTCCGAAACAGTGGAGTTGGATAAAGTGAATCGTGAATCACCCTCAGGTACGCCGATAATCCTGATGTTCTGACGACGCGATCGAGCCTCCAAGTCCTCGCATTTAGCGTCGACTCTAGCAAGCTCACTGGTGAGGGATTCAACTTTCGCCCTAAGTCCCACAACCTCATCCGAGAGTCCCGACAGGGAGGTTTCGACTTCAGAAACGGTGCGCACGACTGACCCGAGCTCCGCTCTCAGCGACGCGTTGTCTCGAAGTAGCTCGGATTTCATCTCCTGGAGCTCCGTCTGAAGTTTGGAATGATAATCCCTGGAGATAGCGTGGAACTCAGCTGTAAGTGCACGCGTGATCTCTGAGGTTACCGCTTGTATAATGTCCGATTTTAGAGCTGTAAGCTCTTTGGCGAGAACAGGGGAAGCAGGCTTCTCTCTTGGAGGAGACGCATCACTCGAGGCCGAGGAGGCAGCAGCGAGCGCTGGGCCGATGAGGGGCTGAGAGGAAGCCGAACTTTTACTAGTTTTAGGTGGCATGTCGGCAAAAACAGGAACGGCGAAACGAGTAAGTAAACCAAAACCAAGCCTCAGTCGAGAAAAAAAGGAAATTAACAGTGCACCATAAGTAAGAAACAACCTCGCTCTGCGGAGCTCGCGTTTTCCGTGACCTACGCCATACTGCCCTGGACCGGAAGTCCTGAGGCTATTTTTATGGCTGGTTTTATAGAAGGTTGTGGTAGTGCACAGTCTGTAAAAATGATCCAAGGGCTAAAATCACAGGGAAACTCAATATACAGTAGGTAATGATTACGTTACCCCACCTATCCATTTAAAGTGAATCCCCTCTGAATAGGAAAAGACTAACAACATAATATGAGCTCCACTAATGGTAAAGAATGGATGGAATAAATGAATACTTGTGTGCATTTATATACAGTTAAATATAGGCCTATGGCTCATGAATTTGAATCCATATGCTTTTGACTGCTTTTGAGGCCTCTGCTACCCTCACTCTCAAACATACAGTTAATAACAGTATTTTCACAGATGCTGGAATGTAGAAGTGCAGCACTGTTCTGGAATAGTGAGAAAAATCACAATTACCTGGTGCAGGAATCACAGAAATCCCTGGGTTGTAGGTGTCGTTCTTTAGAGTGTCGTTAGTCAGGAGAAAATCATCAGTGAAATTACCCAGAGTTCCATTTATAACAGTATACAGGTCTAGGACAGAAAGAGTGAGACATTTGAAAAATGAATGCTTTGTGAAAATGTATTAATGAGAATTATGAATCTTGTAGATTCTTAAAAACTGTGTTACCATCAGGCATTACATCCAGATCTGGTATCTGGAGAGATGCTTCTGTCCAATCTGAGCAAAATACATAGAAAAGAAAGAGAAAAGTATATAGACTTGCTTCCTATCCACATTTTAAATTTGTTTTCTCCAGTTTCCAAGAGTCTTTTCAATGTGACGCTGCAGTAGAGAGTAACAGCAGTAACACCGTCTGTTCTAGCACTGATTTACTACAGACAGCAGGTCAGTATTCTCTGCTGAGATCCACAAAACCACACTGTTAAGATACGAAAGCGCCAAAGTCAGAGCTCACCTGCCTCTTAAATGGAACGACAATGGGCACAATGATTGGTTTATTTCACGTTACGCCCAAAACACACCCATGATTAATTAAGAGAATTAATCAACGACACGCCCTGAAGTCTTTAGGATGATTGGGTTGGTTATGGTTTGTTTTCTTTCAGCTCTACTTAATAAGAAAAAAAGAAACCGTGAGTGGTGAGCTAGTAGTGTTCATGTATTAAAGATGAGCGTGAAAAACCTCTCACTCCTCTGTCACTGGTATCTAAAGATCACTGGTTTAATTGGCTTTAGGTTGACAGGTGTGTGTGAGATGCTCGATGACCCCTGTGAGGGGTGTTATCTCTGTGTGTGTATCACTCTCCCTCACCTGTTCTGTTGAGCGCATCACTGATGGTGTCATTATCAAGAAGACCTGTCAATCAAAATGAAAGAAAGCGAGAGAGAGAGAAAGAGAGAGATGAGGTGAATGTAAATAAGGATATGGGCTAAAAGCATGGTAAAGAAAAAAATAGGAAGATGAGTTCTGCAAAGCTTCCACTTATTGTCACTGTCAGATAATAAGCTTGTATCTCCAATATGATGGCAGGTAATATTGTAAATATTGTGTATTTAGGAGTATTTAGGTGCTCTTATCTGGGGTTAAGCTGTTAACTTGTGGTTTCTGAGGCTGGTAACTCTGATGAGCTCATTCTGTACAACAGAGGTAACTCTTGCTTCTCTTTTTCTGGTGCGGTCCTGATGAGTGCCAGTTCCATCATACTGTTGTCTTTTGATTGTCTTTGCAACTGAAGTTGAGGATACTTTCAAAGTTCTTAAAATCTTTTAGATTGACTGACATTCATTCTTTAAAGTCATTTTTCTTTACTTATTTGAGTAGTTCTTGCCTTAATATGGATTAGAACTTCACCTCTTCACACCTTTACAGCTGATGCTCTCAAACACATTAAGATACAAGAAATTCAAGTAATTTACTCTTGACAAGTTTTCAAAGCAATATTTAGCCAAGTCTTGGACTAAATAACCTTTTTTTTATGGAGATTTCACATAGAAAGCAAGTTTAAGACTAGTTTTAATGGAGAACCCCAGTGTGAAATAGACTTTTGGTGTAGTAAAACATGATAAAGAGTACTAACCTTTGTTGAATAGCTTTCCGAGATCCAGTAATTTTGTGCTTTTTGCCCAGCACTCTTTACAATGGCCACTTCAGGGCATATTTTGCTCAGATAAATCGCTTTTTACACTGTTATACAGGGTCAAAGTAGCTCCACACTTCATTGGTAGAATCTGGAGAGCTCTAGCATTCAAAACGAGGCATTAATAATTTTAAAAGTACACAAGAACCTTAAAAATTGGTGGAATTGTGATTATTTAACACCTTCCTCAGTGTAAATAAATGCACTGGGCAGCGGCTGCTATGCCAGGAGGAAGGCTATGTAATTATCAGTATAGTGATGGCGATGTCCGGAGCTGTAGCTAACGCTATGTGTTGTAAACAGTAGTTTTTAATAAGCTTCTTGTGCACTTTTAAAGGTATTAATGCCTCGTTTTAAATGTCAGGGCTCTCCAGATTCTACCAAGGAGGTGTTGAGCTACTTTGAGCCTGGATAACCGTGTAAAACGTGATTTATAGGAGCAAAATATGCCCCTGGAGTGGTTGTTGTAAAGAGTGCTGGGCAAAAAGCACAAAATTACTGCATCTCAGAAAGCTGAGAGAAAGCAGAAAGGTGTGCTATTCAACAAAGTTAATATTCTTTATACCAAAAGTCAATTTTACACCAGAGTTCTCCTTTAATCCCTGTTCAGGAAACCCAATAACCCAATGATTAAGCCATTAGGAAGTTGAATTACCTGCACTGGTCTTTATCTGCTGTCTGATGGCTTGAGACTGTGAGCTGTAGGAGATGCACCCAATGGCTTCTTGGTCACACAGACAGAATCCTTCCTCACATGAATCAAGTGAATCTGTGGGCAGCGGCAAATGAATCATTTAACAACCTTCAAAACTCTATAGGAGCAAAGTAGATTGGTGAATCAGAATGAATCATGGGATTACTCATCCTATAGATATATGAGGAAATGAATTCATTGACAAAACGTATTACGCACCAACAAGGAGCTGCTGGAATGATGAAGCTTTATATGTGTAAATGTATTAATGATATATGTAGTATAAAGGAGGCTCTAGTATCCTGTTGGGTTCTGTTTCTCTAGCCTGGATCCAAGATGAGATACGGTTGATGGTATAGAGTTATACAGGTTCTGTATTCCATCCTGAAGCACATTTACCCACAGATGTTTCTGCTGGTCCTGTAGATCCTGCTCTACATTCGTATGTTGCGTAAGCTGACATTACATCTATCTGGTCCTACACTGTAGATGCTTGTTTGGCGATAAGACCATATAAGTTTGTGTTCTTTGGCTGAAGCAGTATTAGCATTAGGCGCTAACCACGCTAAGCACCAGCTAGCATTGCTGGAGCAGCATTACAGTTACCCGCTAAGTGCTACCTCTTTCGCCGTTCAGAGGTGAGTATATCGGACTGTAGCCTGCTGCTAACCAGCCTGCTGCTGGTAATTAGCATTACCCACTAAATGCGCTAAGTGCATAGCACTTTTACCGTTAAGAGGTAAGTATATCGGATGGTAGTCTGCGTGCTTACCGTGTTAAAACAAGCTACATGGGAGGAACCGCTAGCTAATATTGCCCTGGCTTACCGGAACACTCAGGGTTCCTCAGTCTATCACTGTTGGACAGCATTAGCCGCTAGATGCGGCTAGCACTAGCGGTTAGTTGCTAATGCTAATTACATTACATTACATTACATTACATTACATTTGGCAGACGCTTTTGTCCAAAGCAACTTACAATATTGAAGTGCAAATAATAGAAGAGGTTAAGTACAAAAATAATAGAAGTTAAAAATAAAACATCTATAGATGAGGTTAGAATTAGTTAGTTAGTTAGAGGTGTTAGGAGAGTAAGTGCTCTTTGAAGAGCTCTGTCTTCAGGAGTTTATTAAAGATAGTGAGAGATTCTCCTGATCTGGTAGTGGAAGGTAGTTTGTTCCACCATTGTGGAACTCTGTATGAGAACAGTCTGGATTGCTTTGTGTGAGTGTTTGGCAAAGCGAGGCGACGTTCATTGGAGGAGCGCAGCGGCCGGGAGGTAGCGTAAGCCTTCAGGAGCGAGTGCAGGTAGGAAGGAGCCTGTACTGTCATCACCTTGTAGGCGATTGTAAGAGCTTTGAATTTGATGCGAGCATCAACCGGTAGCCAGTGGAGCTCAATGAGCAGCGGAGTGACATGTGCCCGTTTTGGCTGGTTGAAGACCAGACGTGCTGCTGCGTTCTGAATCATCTGTAGTGGTTTTACTACACAGGCCGGGAGGCCAGTTAGTACGGCATTGCAGTAGTCGAGGCGTGAGATTACCACAGCTTGTACCAGGAGTTGGGTGGCCTGTTGCGTCAGAAACGCTCAAATTTTTCCGATGTTGTAAAGAGCAAAGCGGCAGGATCGAGCAACTGAGGCCACATGGGAAACATGGCATCAGCCCTGTTCCTTACTAGTGTTGCATAATGCGCTTTATAATCTGGTGCACCTTATGTATAAAAATAGACCAGAAAATAAACATTTATTGATAGTGCGCCTTAAAATCTGGATTCATTATGATTCGTTAAGATGATCCAGCAGCCTGTAAATGATGCCAACAGAGCCTAGATGGTGGTGAATTTGTCTCATTACAATGATGCCCCAACTTTTAAATGTTTTTAGGTGTATCATAGAGTCAACGATTTCTCACCAAGAGGTAAACTACCTATAGGTAGCCTCTGAGAACTCTTTTATAGGGCAGTGTGTGTGTGTACAGGAAGCACCTGTATTCATTTACTCATTGGTCTGAGACACGTAATGCCGATTCTATACACTATTAGTAAGTGTGTGTGTGTCTGTGTGTGTCTGTGTGTGTGTGAGGGTCTTTTGGGGGTGGGGTTTATTTACCACAGCTGTTGTTGGTAAGGTAGTCACAGGTGTAGTTGGTGAGTGTTGGTAGAGTTTGTCTGCAGTTTCTCTCCTCTAGTTCCTGAAAGCATCTCCTATGGTGTAGACAGCATCTGCACACACACACACACATAGTATTTGATTAGGCATGACGTGTGTGTGTATTTAGTCTCCACTGTGAAGTTAATTCATCTTTAAAATGTTGTTCTCCTGCTGAGTCTAATTGCTGCATCTAATTGGACTCTTTCCTCTTATTTATTGTTCTTTCTATTTAATCTTCCCCCTCCTCTTCCTCTCTTCTTCTTCTTTTTCATCTCACTGCAGTGCTAGCTCTTTCGCCGTTCAGAGGCGAGTATATTGAACTGTAGTCTGCGCGTTTACCATGTTAAAACAAGCTACATGTGAAGAACTGGTAGCTAAAAGACTGGCTTACTGGAACACTCAGGGTTCCTTAGTGTAGCTCTGTTGGGCGGCATTAACTAGCTCTAACCGCGGTTAGTGCTGCTGCTAACCTCACCTAGCGTGGCTGCTAACCATGTCTAGCGCGGCTGCTGCCCGTACTGTTGAAAATATTGGAATTCTAAGCTTACTGTAAATAAACAAAAGCACTTTACTCTCCCAAATAAACAATTTTTAGGAGAAAAATCAGTGTAGATTAACATCCTGCGCTCGTTTAATTTTGGGATTTTTTTATTTTTTTTTAAGAATTACAGTTTTGTTCCCACATGGTGACAACCTTGTTTCTTAATATTGTTGCCTAAAATGCGCCTTACAATCCAGTGCACCTTATGTATGAAAATAGACTTTCATTGATAGTGTGACTTATAATTTGGTGCGCCTCATAGTCCATAAAATATGACAGTTAACTTGCCATAGATGGTAGGAGAGAAAGTGCTTGTTTTAGGTCATTTTGGTGTGTCTTTGGTATTGTGAGGGTGCAAAAAATTAGCCTTGCGCTTTTTAAAACGCGCAAAAGGCAGGAACTAATTCTCTTAATTAATCATGGGTGTGTTTTGGGCATAACGTGAAATAATAATCAGTGTGCCAGCTGTCATTCCCTTTAAGAGGCAGGTGCACTCTGACTTTGGTGAGTTGATATCTTAATAGCACTGAGTGTGCACAACCTGCACAGCGCTCCTGCTTGGCTAAGATAGGATTGGGCGGCTGACTGTTGACTGTTGTCAGGGTTTTATTCAGTCAGTGGCGCACTAGTATTTCCCACTGCCAAGATAGAAACACACCAGAAATTTACCTGAACACACCGCACTTCCACCAGACCACCACACCCATCAGTGTAGATTTATTCCTAAACTCTGATATTATTTTAATGGTGAAAAAGGCGTAAAAATAGACTGTTGGTGTAAGATAGCAAAGAGCATCTGGACACCAGCTTAGACCATCCAAAACCAGCTAGCAGTAAAAACTGGTCCTTATTTGAATTTTGCAGGCTCATTCTCTCTCTCTCTCTCTCTGTCACTGTCAGGGCTCACCGGTCGAGTGTGTCAGCAGGTTGAGGGGTGTGTGTTGTGTTCTGGAAGGTCCTGTAGCTGCAGTAGTGTCTGTTCTCCTGCAGCAGGTCAGAAGGACACACAGCAGCCTCACAGCGCATCCTCACCGCAAACCTCAGCACTGACACCAAATTATCATACACTGCATTCAGCCAGCTGAACTGCACGCCCAGACACTCTGCAAAACACACACACACACACATACAAAACTGTGTTAGGTTACAGCACAGCTTCTCTAATACAGTATTACAGATCAGAGCTCTTAATATTTCTGGGATACATCAACACCAACTCACCAATCAGAAGCTGATCTGTGTTGAGGTCACTTGTATCTGGGCAGAACACAAGACTGCTCTGCACTGCAGAACAACAGAGACACAGTATGAGTGAAAGCATATCTGTACATTTTACTATACATTAATTGACCAACATTCAATTATACAGTCATTATACTATAAAAAAATAATATTAAAGTAAAAAATAATACACAGTTTATTAAAATGTGTTTTTGTATGATTTTATAAAAGGAGACTGGGATACATCAATAATATGTATCTGAGAGCTTTGAGCTGGACATAGTCTGGAGTGTCAAATAGACACACAAACTAGACAACCGTAACAAAACGAAAAAATTGGAAGAAAGGAACTGTTTGATTTGTATTCAGGAAAATATTTGATTTGAGTTTTATTCATTATATTTGGAAAATTGCAGATTTTTCTTCAATATATAAATATTTTCTATTACTATTACATTTAGAATTTTCAATAACATTTGTTATCAAACATGAAACCTTTTGATTTAATGGTTGAATAGTAATCTTCAAGATATATGATATATGTAATATCAGGTAGAAAATGCCTGCCTGTTTTGACCCAGCAGACAGCTTGGGAATGCACCAACACATGTATAAGTTGTGAGGTCTTATCTTATGAATGAGTAAATCTATTATATTATTAGGATCTATTATTATACAGCTCTGGAAAAAAATAAGAGACCACTTAAAAAGTATGATTTTCTTTGATTGTACCAAATTAAAAAGCTCTGTAATATAATCTAGGAAGGTGGATGATCACAAGCCATCAAACCAAGCTGAACTGCTAGAATTTTTCAACAGGAGTAAATGCATAAAGTTATCCCAAAGCAGTGTGTAAGACTGGTGGAGGAGAACATGCCAAGATGCATGAAAACTGTGATTAAAAAACCGGGGTATTCCACCAAATATTGACTTCTGAACTCTTAAAACTTTATAAATATGAATTTGTTTTCTTTGCATTATTTGAGGTCTGAAAGCTCTGCACCTTTTTTGTTATTTCAGCCATTTCTCATTTTCTGCAAATAAATGCTCTAAATGACACTATTTATATTTGGAAGAAATGCTGTCTGTAGTTTATAGAATAAAATAACAATGTTCATTTTACTCAAACATAAACCTATAAAGAGCAAAATCAGAGAAACTGATTCAGAAACTGAAGAGGACTCTTAATTTATTCCAGAGCTGTATAAGACTAATTTGTACTTTTGGCTACAGTGTGGGCAGTGTGCCAAGTCCTGCTGGAAAAGGAAATCCACATCTCCATAAAAGTTGTCAGCAGAGTGAAACATGAAGTGCTGTAAGATGTTGTAGGTTTGGAGAGTCATGTCATCTGCTGGTGTTGATCCACTGTGTTTTATTATCAAGTCTAAAGTCAGTGCAGTTTTGTTTTCCCACAAAATCTTACAGCACTTCATGCTTCCCTCTGCTGACAACTTTTATGGAGATGCAGATTTCATTTTCCAGCAGGACTTGGCACACTGCCCACACTGCCAAATGTACCAATTAGTCTTATATAATATAAAAATTTCCTGAGACTCTGATTTTTGAGTTTTCATTGGTTGTAAGCCATAATCATCAGCAATAAAAGAAATAAACACTTAAAATAGATCACTCTGTGTTTAATACATCTATATAATACATGAGTTTCATATTTTGAACTGAATTACTGAAATTCAGAAAGTAACTTTTTTTTGTACATCATAAGGCATTACATTACCACCTACAGTAGCCAGTGCAGTGGATGGCAAAAGTCATGGCACATGCAGCTAGGTCCCATGAACCATGACATTTGTTATGTCACAGTAAAACTAAGCATAGGGCACAACTTTTGACAATACAGAACAAAAACTAACTTAGTATAAAATAAATCTGTTTATGTATAGTAATCTTACCATGTGGGCATGTGGATAGCACTAGAATTGTCATCAACAGCATGGTTATTCTACAAAAAAAACATATAAATGCCTTTTAATACAGTGTTTAAAAACTACAGCAGCACTGCTGTATCTGATACACTCACTGTACCAGAACAACACACACTAACACCTCATACACCACCACCATACCAGTGCAGTCACTGAAGTGCTGAGAATAAATCATACACCACCCAAATATTAATAATAATAATAATAATAATAATAATAATAATAATAATAATAATAATAATAATAATAATAATAATGACTGATGCAAATTCTACATTATATATATATGGACTAATCACACAACTGTTTGTAGTATATAAGAATATTTTAATAGATTTCATTGTGGTTTGTGGTTTCTGCAATGTGATTGGCTGAGAGGCGTTTTATGAGTGCCATTATCAGCTGGTAATGTACTGTAACCAAAGCTCTTCACACACAGGTAACCTAGCAACGATTCAGTGCTTACAATATAAACAGCGCAGCTACAAACAGAGCAGCAATGGAACTATTTTAACTCTCTGAGTTTTTGTAACCAAACAGATCGTATTTTCTCGTCCTCTTTAACTCAAAATCTTTCAATAAACAGCGATAATGGAACTATAGTATAATCGCAATAATACACTCGAGATTCGTGCTATAATGTTATAGCATTTCCTCTTGTGTATTATTGCTTAATTATGTGACACTAGTAAGGAACAGGGTTGTCATTATGTTTTCCTTCTACAGGTGATACCTGTAAACCCTAAGCTAAGTTAAGTAAACAAAATTGTAATTCTTAAAAACAGAACATTTTCTTTTAAATTTAAACGAGTGCTGGATGTTAATCTACACAGATTTCTCTCTTGAAAACTGTTTTTTGGGTGAGTAAAGCACTTATGTTTATTTACAGTAAGCTTAGATTTCCAGACTCCACTGGAAGGCTGGATGCAGCAGCATTAGCATTAGCGGCTAACTGCTAGCATACATCATTTCCTTTTACTCATACAGAGATAACAGGAGGAAAACTCAGAAGAATTAGAGCTTTATTCTGAGTTTGAGAGACAGATACAGCTCTACAGATGCAGTAGTGACTCAAAAGTACAAAACACTGGTAGCAGAGGTGATGAGTTTTAGTAAACTTTGTCTATTATCAGTGGACGACATAGCTTGTTGTAACACAGTAAACACGCCGACTACAGTCCAATATACTCTCCTCTGAACGACAAAGGAGCTAGCTAGCGCTTAGCGTGGTTAGTGGGTAATGCTATACTGCTCCAGCAGTGCTAGCCGGGGTTAGCAGCAGGCTACAGTATTATAATACTCACCCCGGACTGCAAAAAAACTAGCGCTTAGTGCAGTTAGAGGATAATGCTAGTACTGCTCCAGCAGTGCTAGCCGGGGTTAGCAGCAAGCTACAGTCTGATGAACTCACCTCTTGGACACAAGTTTATGTTGCTGTTGTTATTGCAGTGTTTAATTACAGTATCTGTAATAAAGTCGCAAATAATTAAAAAATAAGCTTCGAGGCATAACAGCTAGTCCACACTAGCTATTATATACATATAATAATCTTATATAATATTATATTTTATATAATACATTTTTTTTTCACTTTCTAGGTGCCAGTGTTGGTGTTACATGATTTAATTATTAGTATTAATTGAAATGTTGTCAAAAATCTAGGGACATTTTATCAGAATGACATGAATGATCATAAAATCTGAAAACGATATATTGATTCTTCGATAGTGAAACCCATATTAAATGTTCTTTAATAAATGAAACAATTTTACTTAGAAGTCATGGTTACCAATAGCGATAAAAACAAAAGCATGGTGTAGGTTGAGTTAAAATATTTCTCAGCTGTCTTAAACTAAGTTGTTATAAACTCTACTTCCATGTTTTCTTTATTTCTTAACCCTTTGATGTCCTCCCCAATAAAAAAGGGGGTTGAACATTATTCTAATTTAAATACACAGCCTGGCCAAAAAAAAAAAAAAGTCAGCACCTGGATGTAAGTAAGTAAATGATGTGGGGTGTGTGTTGATGCTGCAGTTGGTCTGCAGGTTTAGGTTCAGCAACAGTATGTGCTGAAAGAATGAGGTCAGCTGACTACCTGAATATACTGAATATAGACCAGGTTATTCCATCAATGGATTTTTTCTTCCCTGATGATTGCGAGAATATTCCAAGATGACAATGTCAGGATTCATGGGGCTGGAATTGTGAAAGAGTGATTCAGGGAGCATGAGATCATTGAAATATTGAAACATTGACATTGATTTATTGAAATAAATCTTGTGATGTTGCAGAAGCTTATTGAAACAATGCCACAGTAAATGAGTGCTGCAATCAAATCTAAAGACGGCTCAACCAAATATTAGAGTGTTTGATCTTTTTTTTTTTTGACCAGGCAGTGGATTTGTCTATTCATTAAGAGCCATGAAACACAAAAGACCAGTGTTTTTTTTTCTTTTAAAAGACCCCAGTTTTAAAACGTTTAAAAACGTTAAATGAGAACATCCTCATTTAGATTCAATGTACTGATCAAATGTTACTGATTAAAAACTGTCAGCTTTTGTGCTTTTGACAGAAGTTCAGTTTAGAAAAGTAAAGAACAGTAGCATTACTAACAACTTATAACGGTTAACCATGAAATCTGGTGTAGTGTAAACATGAATTAGGATTATTTAGAGAATTAATGAATTATTAAGCTTACCTGGCTCGCTTTCACCTGCTGCAGAGACAGTCTGAACTCATGAATGAAGCAAATACCTTATAGCACAGGTGTGTGTGTGTGTGTGTGTGTGTGTGTGAGAGAGAGAGAGAGAGAGAGAGAGAGAGAGATAAAAGCTAATAGAAACAAAGGGCCATTTAGGGAAACCACAGAGGTCAAAGGTCAGGGCAGCTACCTACCTGAGCAACTTGCGTATCGGGTCACAGAGGAAGACCCGAACACACACACACACACACACACCTGCCCTCAGTGTAATGAGCTAGCTAGCTCTTTGGAACAGGCATTAACACACACACACGTTAAGTCATGGCCTAATCAACCTGTTACACACACACACTCTGTGAAGACCTTAAGCCCAGGGGTCAATCGCTCAATCAGAACTGCCCATTGTCATTAATGCCCAATCAACTGTGATCACCTGTGGGTGAGTGTGAGTGTGTGTGTGTTCCCTTTGCACAAGCACAGGAAGTGAGGAGCTGAGTGGGGGTGTGTATGGGCTGATAATGGCTCTTTGTGTTCACTAGGCTGCACATTCTCATTTCAGAGCTCAAACCCAAATTTCTCGGATTGTTTGTTGGAAACTCCTCTATTCTTAAAAAAAAAAATGCTTGGAAAAATATCATTTGAGTAAATGCAGAAGTTTCAATTTCAATATTTATTTTTTTGGAACAAATGAAACAGCTTTTTATCCTTTAGATAGATCCTTCATGTTTTCCACTGGCGATAAAAAAAAAACAAAAGCATGGTGTAGGTTGAGTTTAAATACACTGCCTGCTACACACATTCACTGTGGCATTGTTTCAATAAGCTTCTACAATGTCACAAGATTTATTTCAGTCCAGTGTTGCATTAATTAATTTTTTACCAAGATCTTGCAGCAGCATTGATGATGATAGAGTCTGACCACTGCACAAATCCTTCTCCATCCAGCACATCCCAAAGATTCTCACTGAGGTTAAGATCTGGACTCTGTGGTGAACTCTGTGGTGCTCCCTGATCCACTCTTTCATAATTCCAGCCACATAAATCCTGACATTATTATCTTGGAATATTCCCGTGATCATCAGGGAAGAAAAAATCCATTGATGGAATAAGCTGGTCTATATTCAGTATATTCAGGTAGTCAGCTGACCTCATTCTTTCAGCACATACTGTTGCTGAACCTAAACCTGCAGACCAATTGGCTAAGCAGTGTATGTCTCAGTTGGCATAAGTGGCCTTAAACTGTACTTCTACACTTTCTTCATTTCTTAACCCTTTGATGTCCTTACCACAGGGTTGCCAGGTCCACAAAAATACCCAGCCCAAAGTCAGTCTAAAAATCCCGCCCTTCAGAAACTTAAACTAGCCCAAAATATATGTCTGTCACATGTTTGAAGCAAATGTCAAAACAACTATGAGTTAGTATTAGACTTAGTAATTTGTTTATAAGGGATTTATTATCAGTATTGCTGTTCATCATAAAGTCTTTGAAAATATTGTAACATATTTATTAGTTCTTTATAACAGTTTTATATCCCAGTCAAGATCGTTTAATAGTAACTTAATTAGCAAAAAAAAAAAAAAAAACAGAGAAAGAAAGAACTGACTTAATTACTTATTTCTGTTCTAACCCTTCCTTTCTTTTCTCATCTTTAACATTTTTTTTATTATCGTCTTGTGATTTCTGGTTACATTGTGATTTCTCTCTCTCTCTCTCTCTCTCTCTCTCATTGTAATCAATCTTGGAAGACTGTTTTTAGTGTCAACTTTTACACTTTCTACACATTTTCACCCGAGACTAGATTTTCAAACAAGCCCAGTTTGGCACGAAAAACGCAAACCTGGCAACCCTGCCTCTCTGATAAAAACGGGACTGAACATTGTTCTATATTTTGTATTTTTTGTTCATTTGGAGTAATAAAATACAAAAGATAAGTGTTTTTCCTGTTAAAAGCCCCAGTTTAAAAACTTTAAAACTTGTGAGTGTGTGTGCATTCCTTTGCACAAGCACAGGAAGTGGGCTGGGTATGCTTCTAAAATTCTTTGAAAAATATACTTTGAGTAAACGCAGAAGTTGTTATTTATGATACATTGGTGTTTGAAAGTTTGTGAACTCTTATGAATTTCTAAAAATCCTAAAAGTAAGTAAAGTAATCTGAGTTGTAAAAGTATGTGAACCCTTGCTTTCTTTTAGTATCTGGTTCTTTCTAGCAATTAGGAATTTTAGCCCATTCCTCCTTACAGAACACCTACAACTCCGGAATGTTGGTGGATTTCCTTCCCTCCTTCCACAACATTCCTACTGGAATAAGATCAGGACTTTTATAACATTTATAAATAACGAAACTTTATTCTTCATTAACATTTTTGGTAGAATGACTTGTGTACTCCCTCATACACAGAAACATTCTTTTTTATTGAATAATTAGAAAATATGTGTTTGACTGTGTTTTTTTATTTATTTCTGATTAAGTGGAACAAAATAATATGTAATACAGTCAGCACAAACACACACATTCTCTCTCTCTCTCTCTCTCTCTCTCTCTCTTTTTTTCTCTTTATTGTATCATTCTTTTTCTCTCTCTCATTCTTGCTTTCTTTTATACACACAACATTTATATTTCAGGTTTTTGATCAGGAGCTGTGTAACAGTCTGGCAGAAGAGTCTCACTCTTCTCACATCTTCACACACATCCTTGCCAAACACTTCTGCTTCAGATCTGTGTATTAAAAAAAGAGAGAGAGAGAGAGAGAGAGAAAGCAACACAGAAGGGAAAAAGAGAGTGAAAGAGAGATGTCAGGTAAGTAAAGTGAAATCGCTTAAATAAATACAATAATCAAGCTCCACTGATCACACTAGTACATCTCAAAAAATTAGAATATCATTGAAAAGTAAATTTGTTTCAGTAATTCAGTTAAAAAGTAAAACTTATATAATATATAGATGAATAAAACACAGAGTGAGCTATTTTAAGCGTTTATATTTTTTATTGTTGATGATTATGGCTTACAGCCAATGAAAACACACAAAAATCAGTGTCTCAGAAAATGTGAATATTACATAAGACCAATTGTCATGGTCAGAACAGAATAGCAGACAAGCGCAGATACTGATAAAAACAATATACGTTTATTATAAGAATAAACAGATGAAATCAGGGTCGATACAAAAACAGGGGTGATCACCAGTAGACAGAGCAATGAAGACAAAACAATACCATAAACGGGAGACAGTCCAGAGTTCATACACAAGCAATCCAGTATCAGAGGTAATCCAAGAGGCGGTGGTGAAAGCACAGTCCAGGTCATACACAAACAATCCAATATCAAAGGCAGAGGCAAGAATCGGCGTCGAGAAAACAAAAGCAAGGTCATACACAAAGTAAACTGAGACAAGAGATAAGTAACGCTTTGTACGAGGATAACCTACAATACGCGGCGTGGTAGTCTGTTTGGCGTGCACCTTTATAGTGCCAGTAATCAGTATTCGGGACTTCCTGGAGGAAGCAGGTGAGGTGTCACGTGATCAGGTGAGTGCGTGATGTCAGCGGGTGGTGCATTCTGGGTAGTGTAGTTGTTAACCTGAGAACCTCCGTTAGAGCTGGGTGTGGAAGGGACAGAGGAGCTAACAGCACCAGACGTGACAGTACCTCCCCCCAAGGGAGTCGGAACGGAGCCGGAACGGGGACGACCACGACGACGTCCACCCGACGGGCAGGGAGTACCGGCGGGAGGACCAGGCGTAGCCTCAGAGGTGACGGGCAGGCGGGGGTTGCGAGACTGGGAACCCCTACGTACCGGAGCCGAAGAAGAGAGTGAGCGGTTGGGACGCCCACGGGGTCTAGGAGCAGGCTTACTAGGGTGACGGGCATGAAATTTGGCCAGTAGAGCAGGATCCAGCACGTCACCGGCGGCAACCCAGCAACGCTCCTCAGGGCCATAACCCTCCCAGTCTATGAGGTACTGGAGCAAACCGCCACGCCTGCGTGAATCCAACACCTCTCGAACCGCATAGGTAGACGAATCCTCCCCCTCCACTGCCGCGGGCGGCATGTCATCAGGAACACCCTCAGCAAGCGGACCTGGGACAAGAGGCTTGAGCAGAGATACATGGAACGAGTTATGCACTCTGTACTGAGCTGGCAACTCAATCTTATAAGTCACCTCGTTAACCTGAGACAAAACCTTAAATGGGCCAATATACTTAGGCAGCAGTTTCCTACAGGCCCCCTCAAACCTCAAGTCCCGGGTCGACAACCACACCCTGTCTCCGGGTTGGTATTGGGGGGTGGTACCACGGTGTCTGTCGGACTGCTCCTTATATTTCCGTAAGACCTCCGAGATTTGCTGATGCGTCTCCTCCCACACCTGCTCACTCCGCTTCATCCAGTCGTCAACAGCGGGTATCTCAGTGGACGACGCTGTCCACGGAGCTAACGGAGGCTGATAACCCAGAATGCACTGGAAAGGAGTAAGACCAGATGTGGAGTTAGTGAGAGAATTTTGGGCTATTTCCGCCCAAAGCAAATACTGTGACCATTCGGCAGCATGTTTAAAACAGTATAAACGTAAAAACTTTCCCAACTCTTGGTTAACTCTCTCACATTGACCATTACTAGTGGGGTGAAACCCAGAAGTGAGACTCACGTGTACACCCAAGTGTTCAAAGAACGATTTCCATACCCGGGAAGTAAATTGAGGACCTCTATCTGACAAAATGTCCTCCGGGACCCCAAAATGTCTGAAGATGTGTGTGTATATAGCTTGGGCGGTCTGAAGAGCAGTAGGAAGTGCAGGAAAAGGGATAAATTTAACTCCCCTAGAAAATCTGTCTACAACTGTTAGGATAGTAGTGTAACCTTCAGATTCAGGTAAATCTGTAACAAAGTCTACAGCAATATGTGACCATGGTCGTTCAGGAACAGGTAGAGGACAAAGTTTACCGGCTGGAAGGGTTTTGGGTGTTTTGCATTGTGCGCAGACTGAACATGAAACTACGAAAGTCTGAATGTCAGCTCGCATGGTTTCCCACCAATACCGAGCTGAGATTAGTTGTAGCGTACGTGTAACACCAGGGTGACCAGAAGTAAGGGCAGCATGTGCCCAGCCAATGAGTTGATCGCGAAATTGTTCAGGTACATAAATCTTGTGAGGAGGGCAACCCTCCGGAGGTTGTGTGTTGACTTGACTCTGCTGAATGAGGTCATCGAGTTCCCATCTAATAGCTGCTACTTTGACAGTGGGTGGCAGAATGTGTTCGGGTTCGGAAACGTGGCATGTGTCGTCTGGGGAACTGAAAACACGAGATAAGGCATCAGCCTTAGTATTACGGTTGCCTGGACGAAACGAGATCGAAAAATTAAATCGGGAGAAAAACAGTGACCAACGAGCTTGACGGGGGTTTAGACGTTTAGCTGTACGGAGATACTCTAGGTTCTTGTGATCAGTAAGAACGGTGAATGGATGTGCAGCACCTTCCAGCCAGTGACGCCACTCCTCTAGAGCTAGTTTAACAGCCAGCAGCTCTCTATCCCCTATCCCATAATTACGCTCCGCTGGTGACATTTTCTTTGAGAAAAAGGCTACGGGATGAAGCTTAGGCGGTGAACCGCTGCGTTGGGAGAGAACTGCTCCGATGCCAGTATTAGAAGCATCGACTTCAACAACAAAGGGTAAATCTGGATTAGGATGTTTAAGAATGGGGGCAGAGACAAAGGCGGCTTTTAACTTTTGGAACGCTTGGTCAGCTTCAGGGGACCACTTCAGAATTTTGGTGGCATTCTTAGTGAGTGCTGTAAGGGGGGCAGCTATGCTACTGAAGTTACGTATGAAACGTCTGTAAAAATTGGCGAATCCTAAGAAACGTTGAAGATCTTTGATGGACTGGGGAACTGGCCAACTAGTAACGGCGTCTACCTTCGAGTCATCCATGAGGACTCCCTGGGAGCTGATGACATAGCCGAGAAATGCGACTCTCTGAAGGTGGAACTCGCATTTCTCGGCTTTAGCATATAAATTGTTCTCCAAAAGTCTCTGGAGAACCGAGCGCACGTGCTGCACGTGGGAATCAAGGTCTGAGGAATAGATTAATATGTCATCTATAAAAAGTGTAACATACTTGCCAATCATGTCTCTAAAAACATCGTTCATAAACAATTGAAACACTGCGGGGGCGTTAGCGAGACCATAGCTCATAACCAAATATTCGTAGTGGCCATTGGTGGTGGTAAACGCTGTTTTCCACTCGTCCCCCTCCCTAATGCGAACCAAATTGTACGCACTACGCAAATCAAGCTTGGTAAAGTAAGTAGCCGTACGCAGTTGCTCGAGAGCACAAGGAATTAAGGGCAAAGGGTAAGCAAATTTCTTTGTTATGGCATTCAAACCTCTATAATCAATACAAGGTCTCAGTATCTGCTATCTGATTTAGTTCGGCCGCGTATTCTGTCATGGTCAGAACAGAATAGCAGACAAGCGCAGATACTGATAAAAACAATATACGTTTATTATAAGAATAAACAGATGAAATCAGGGTCGATACAAAAACAGGGGTGATCACCAGTAGACAGAGCAATGAAGACAAAACCATACCATAAACGGGAGACAGTCCAGAGTTCATACACAAGCAATCCAGTATCAGAGGTAATCCAAGAGGCAGTAGTGAAAGCACAGTCCAGGTCATACACAAACAATCCAATATCAAAGACAGAGGCAAGAATCGGCGTCGAGGAAACAAAAGCAAGGTCATACACAAAATAAACTGAGACAAGAAATAAGTAACGCTTTGTACGAGGATAACCTACAATACGCGGCGTGGTAGTCTGTTTGGCGTGCACCTTTATAGTGCCAGTAATCAGTATTCGGGACTTCCTGGAGGAAGCAGGTGAGGTGTCACGTGATCAGGTGAGTGCATGATGTCAGCGGGTGGTGCATTCTGGGTAGTGTAGTTGTTAACCTGAGAACCTCCGTTAGAGCTGGGTGTGGAAGGGACAGAGGAGCTAACAGCACCAGACGTGACACCAATTAAGACATCAGCTGTTTCTTCTTAAAATAATGAAAAGACCAACATAGATAGATAGATATAATTATTAATTATAAATTATTAATGATTAATTCTTAGATCTTATTTGTTTATTTTTAAAATTCTAATTTTGTGAAAATCACTAGAATGTGCTCAGTGTCCTCATGCTATTAGCATAGCCGCCATTTAGCTATTTTTCATGTTTTTGCTAATTCTATGCTAAAAACTCAGTCCTGTTACTTTCATTCCTGTCACGCAAAACATAAAAAGTAACAGGAATGAGTGCCATTAATGCCCGGATCAGACTACACGATTTTGGCCCGATTTTGACCCGATTTTGTCGGCGCCGAGAAATTGTGTGCATCAGATCCGAATTTCAGTGTTGTGAGCGACAAAGGCCCGTGTAGTGTGACACACTCAAAGAGCAGTAATTGGACGTGAGCGACGCAGTCGGAGCGTCCGACAGAAAGACTAGCATATTAGAATTTTTTGTATTTTATCGTCTAGTTTGACATGCTCCACAAGGTTCTGCCTGACTCTGACCAATAGGAAGACAGAGTGTTCTGTGACGCACAGATGTAAACATGGAAAAAGAAAGCAGGACGGTGCTCCTGAAGTTCTCTAGACCAGCAAAACAGAAGAATCATCTAATGATCATCTAATAATCTACCTAATCTATGAAATATTCTGTTTACAGGCACTGAAACCTAAGCAGCTATATCTTTACTATACCTCAAGTTCTCTCTGAAGTACACGAAGCATGTAATGTCCATTTGGGTCACCCAGGAACCCAGGAGCCCACAGTCGCTTTTCCCTCTTTTTTTTGTTTTTCTCAGCACAAAAGCGCTTCCATCACGCAAAGGGCTTCTGTAGCCGTGATTCTCAGATTCTATGCTTCTCCATCGCGATGATCTACGAACTCATGTTAGGACGTGGACGATGATTGGTCGGTGACTAACGTGTAGTGTTGCCAGTCCCCGGAGAATGACACAAAACTGAGATAACTGCTTAATCTGACATAGCGAACATCGTGAGGGACAAAAATGTTGAGTAGTCTGAGCTTGGCATAACAGGAGTGAGTTCCAGTAACAGGAGTGAGTTCCAGTAACAGGACTGAGTTCCAGTAACAGAAGTGAGTTCCAGTAACAGGAGTGAGTTCCAGAAACAGGAGTGAGTGCCAGTAACAGGAGTGAGTTCCAGTAACAGGACTGAGTTCCAGTAACAGGAGTGAGTTCCAGAAACAGGAGTGAGTGCCAGTAACAGGAGTGAGTTCCAGTAACAGGACTGAGTTCCAGTAACAGGAGTGAGTTCCAGAAACAGGAGTGAGTTCCAGTAACAGGAGTGAGTTCCAGTAACAGGACTGAGTTCCAGTAACAGTAGTAAATGCCAGTAACAGAACTGAGTGCCAGTAACAGGACAGAGTTCCAGTAACAAGAGTGAGTGCCAGTAACAGGAGTGAGTTCCAGTAACAGGACTGAGTTCCAGTAACAGGACTGAGTTCCAGTAACAGGACTGAATGTCTAACAGAGTGGAGGACAGTGAGATCTACACTAAGATCTACAACCCAGTACGACCCCACAAAAGACTGAAGACGAGAAGGCTCTCTTGGTCCAGGTCTGACTAACTTATTGATTTATGCCTGTCTGTCTCTCTCTCTCTCTCTCTCACACACACACACACACACACACACACACACCTAATTTTCTTTAACGAGATCCGATCCTCTGACCTTTGTGCATGTGTGTGTCAGCGAGATGAAGGGAGCTCTGAGCTGTGCTCTTAATAGCTCACTTTAGACTGACTGTGATTAAACGAGTGTGAGAGGAGAGGAAAGACAAAAAAGAGAAGATGAGCTGAGAGACAGAGACAGACAGCGCGTCAGGACTATCATCTCTCCTCACTTTATCTGCAACGCTCTTGATCCTTAAACCACATTCAGCTATTCTGCACTGTAATCTCATAGAGCCGAGACGTTCTCCGGGGGTCTGCTGTTTAAGACTGCCGCTTTTCATTTGTTCTTGACGCCTGTGACCCGCGGAGTGTCTGTTCTGATACGTTATCTGTTAATGAAAACAGTTTCTGAAGAATTAAGAACCTTGTCGTACGTTCAAGGACAGGAAATCATTTTTCTTATCGGGCTTTTGCGTGTAGCAACACTGTGCATGTTATGATGGAAGACACAATGGACCAGATTCATAAAACACCATGCCGTGCAAAATATGTTTTACAAAGTGTTTTAATATTGTGGCACTTTTTATACTTTTTATACAACCACTAGATGGACTGGTCTTTGGGAGGACTAGAATAATTCCAAGATCAAAACTTTGACTTCTTTAATCATAATTGTGTGCTAAGGGTCATTGTCTTGGTGCATGACCCACGTTCTCTTGAGATTTAACTTAAAAACAAATGTTGTGATAGTTTTCTTTAGAGTTTACTTTCTTTAGAATTCCTTGTCCCAACAATGATGGTAAAATGATGTCCTTGCTCAAATGCAACAAAACAGGTCCAAACCATGACACTACCACCACCATGTTTTCCAAACTCTTAAGATTTTGTTTCGTCAGAAATTTTCATTTGTTTTTGACATGATACACAAGACCAGACATTGATAGACTTCCATTCTTTAATTAAAAAAAACAGATCTCCATTCGCTCACTCTTGACATGGAGAGGGAGATAACATACCACACTCATCACAGACTGTGGCCAGAGGGGGCATTGAACCCATAACCCCAGGCCATTGAAGTTATGTTACAAAAGAACTACCTGTGGCACCACTGCGCCACCCTGGACTGAATATTTGGTTTGTTGAATTATATTGTACTGGAAAGTTCTGCCTCTTTATTTTTGCTCACTCACAGTTGTGCTTTTGGACTTTTTTTTTCACAAAAACACTCATGGATAGTTTTTGGGAGAAGTCATGTATTGTCAAACTACTGTGTTTTTTCTTTTTAAATCATAATGACAACCGAAAACATCCAAATGACGCTGATCAATAGTTGATACAAATGGGTTTGAATGGCTACTAAAGGTAACATCCTCACTTGTGGCCTGTTTGCTTGTAATCAGAGTGAGTTTCAGGGATCCAAACAGACTCTTGCATCTTTCGTCCAGCCACTGCCGTTTCTGGATTGTGAGTCAAGGGGAAAGCAAAAGAATTGACAACGGATCTCCGGGAAAAAGAAGTTGAACTGTTTAAAACAGGAAAGGGACACAAACAAGATATCCATGCATTAATAATGCCAGTCAGCAGTGTTTAAACTGTGATTAACAAATGGAAAATCAGGAGCTTTGTAAAAACTACGGTCAGGTAGACTAAAAAAAAATAAAATACAGGACGCTCTGAAAACTAGCAGTGCGGCTATTTTAAGATGCACAATAAGGAAGCACTTGAAGAAAAATTGGCTGCGTGGTCGAGTCGCAAGTATCTCGCCTATAATACGCTAAACAGCACCAAGACAAGCTTCAAAACTTGATGAAAGAAACACCATTCATTCTGTAAAGCATGGAGATGGATCCCTGATGTTTTGGGGACATGTGAGCTACAAAGGCACAGGAAACTTAGTCCAATTATTACTCATCGGCCCGGAAGCTGCGCATTTGACGTATTTGGACGTTCCAACGTGACAACGATCAAAAAAACACAAGGCCAAATCGACCTGTCATTGGCTACATCAGAACAAAGTGAAGGTTCTGGAGTGGACATCTTAGTCTCCTGTCCTCAATATCCTTAAATCACTTTGGGGGGGATCTCAAGCACACAAGTTCATGCAAGACAGCACAGGAATTTACAGGAACTGAAGGCTTCTTGCCAAAAAGAATGGGCAGCTTTACCATCTGAGGAAGTAAAAAGCGTCATCCAGTGGCATTATCTGATGTGGAAGATCTTGACTGGCCTCAATCCAATAGAATAAACATCTTTGGGATGAATTAAAGCAGAGACTGTGTGCCAAACCTTCGTGTCCAACATCTGTATCTGGTCACAAATGCACCTGGAGCCATTAAACTCTGAGTTGGTTCACGGTACATGGACGAGGTGCAAGTGTTGGTGAATAGGCCTGGGGGTTTAATACAGGTGAGTTACTCTGGCTCTGTGGTTTTCCACTCAGTAGAATGCACCCATTTTAAGAGGAAAAACTAAAATTTAGCACTTTTCCTTCATCTGACTCTACCATTTCACCACAGTGTGGTTCATATGGTCTCTCTGGTCAGCTTATTCTGAGTGCAGACATATAAATCAATCACAAATGACTACAAGCTCTTTGACACCTCACTGCAGATATTAGACTACGCTGTCTGATACCATGAAAAGCTATTGGCTTCTCTGACGTAAAGGCCCTTTTAATGATGGTTGACTCAGTCTGAATCACCCTCTCTGAGACCAGTAGGACCTTCCAACAGTGTCCCATGAAAGATTTTGATACTGTGGCATTAGAGTAATATATTCTAGCTGATGGTGAGCATCATGTCACAGGTACAGTGGGTCTTTGCAGTTGCTTAGCGACTCTGCGACCACTGTTCTTCAGTCATTATTGCATACCCACCCCAAGGAATGTCAACCCACAACATACGCATGTCTCAAAGTATTGTCTTTTTTGGATTTAATCACATGGAATCGATTGCCAGCCCCCAACCCCCTCATCCTCAAAAGAAAAGCTCTTACAGGTTGCCAGGTTGAAGACAGTGAACCTACACAAACGCAAGATAAGTTCAAGAACTTTTACAATGACAACCGATGATACGTCATACCCTGTAAGTTGATTAGCTTTTAATTGTTGCACATTTGGATTTGATAAAAAAGTCTGTCTACTGTTAGCTAGCTTGATGCACTACTGCGGCTTTAATAGCCGTCTTGTAGTCCTTCTGGGATGTAAGCTGTCTCTATTTATCTATCAAATGCATTGACAATATTCACTCATAGTTTACTCAACTCTGGTCATTGATCTGAAAAGAAGGTTTGATTTGACTACTAATGTGACACTTTTCTCTTTCGTACAGGAATGTTGCTATGCATGAAGACCCTTATGTAGCTCATTGTGCTTTGTACATTTCACACGTATACAGATCAGGGAGCATTTAACTGCTAAACAGCTTCTGCCCTCCAGATTCTCCTTGACCTATAGTGCTCAGTAAGAAGAAGTGAGTTGACTTGCCTCTCACGTTCAATTGATTCTAGCGCTCTTCTTTACAGAATTAAAGTGTGAGATCAGAATCCATAAGTGCATAGGTGTCTACGTGTGTTGCACTTTTTTCTGCATTTCACTTTCACAGGCATAGCTGAAAGCATGCAGTCCCTCTAACCTCATTTTAGCCTTATTATTGCTGTGTAATCAACACCTGAGCACAAGAAACCTCATCCTTTATTCTGACTATTATCACTCTCCTGATTTACCAAATTTTTTTTTTTCTCCCAATTCAGCTAGGCCAACTGTCTCACCCATCACTAGTGATGCCACAACACCAGAAGGGTGAAAACTAGCACATGCTTCCTCCAATACATGTGAAGTCAGAGCCATCGCCTCTGCTGATGCGGCATTGCCGAGTAGCATCACAGCGCATTTGGAGGAAAGAGCAGCGACTCAGTTCCAATACATCAGCTCACAGATGCCTTGTGCTGATCTACATCACCATGAGGCATGTGCTAGTCTTCACCCTCCTAGGGATGTGTAGATTAAAGTCCAGATTTACAAAAGTCCACCGTACATTCAGCTTAAAATACCTTATATTAACTGGAAAATATATACACTTCATCTTTTATTTTAATAATAACAACTCTTAACCTGATATTAGTGGCTGATAATGTGTGAAATAATGTGTATTATTTTTGAATCGCTGGGCTTATTTATTTGCGTGACTGACTCTTTACCTGCGCCGCCTATTGGAGACATGGCGTTTCTGCACTGTGCCTATAGGATCCAGCGGCTCCCAGAGGTGAATAATGACATCGAATTTGGTTTGTATTTGGCTTGTAAGCGCTGCATCAGTGCTAAGTTACCTGTGTGTGCCGGAGTAATACATGAAGAGCTTCGGTTACAGTGCATTACCGACTAATAATTTCACTCATAAAACGCCTCTCAACCAATCACATTGCAGGGTCGGAACTAACTGTGGTATATACCACTTAAAACACTGCAGTGCAAAACAGAAGCCTTATGTTAACCATGTCCAGAAGTGGCATTAACCTCTTTAGGCTTGGAGGCATTTGAGCTGGCCCATCTCACCGTGGACATGTGCGTGCACTCAAAGCACGCAAAAGACATGTAATGATTTTCTTAATTAATCATAGGTGTTTCTTTGGGCGTAACATGAAATAAACCAATCAGTGTGTCACTTGCTATTCCCTTTATGAGGCAGGTGCACTCGGACTTTGAGAACAGTGATGTTATTTTATTCTTTATTCTGTTTATTGTTGCACATGGTGCACCTAAAGGAATGAACGTCTGGCTGTTGTCATGTAAATGAAATGAAGATGAGCAGATAAAATATGAAATATCTTAGGTTCATACTGTCTGCAATCCAATAAGATTCAGAGTAAATTTGAAGAAACACTTTGTTTTGTCCCAGATTATTTTTGGTTGTACTGGTTTAAGAGCTGGTTAAAAGACCACAGTGTGTTTCTTAACTCAGGAACCTTACACATAACTGCCACCTAGTGGATCATTATAACATGTTCCCAACCACCAATCACTTTCTTATTAATATCAATAATTTTTTTACCATGCTTGAATTAGATGAATTGATTGATTGGACAGACATGACTCACACTGCTCTTCTGTTGCTCTTGTCATCTAATCTGTGTAGGTCTTTGGGTCATAATGTTTTGCCACCTAACTGATCAGATCAGATGCTTTACATCATCCTCAATTACCCTCATGGAAGTGGAAGTGTGACACTGAGGCTCCATTTACACCTGGCTTTAACATGTGTTGTGGGTCATTTGATCAGAATTGTACAGCACAAAGGACAGGTGTGAACGTGATCTAATCGGGATCTGATCACTCAAACCACATTGTAGAGGAAATGCATAGAACCACACTACTATTGTAGTGTAAACGTGTAACATGCGTAATTCCACGCAGCACCACAAAGGTATACAATTGAGGGAGGAGAGAGATAAAGGCACTTTTCTGAGTTTAAATTAGCAAAAGATGATCAATATCAAGATCGGTTGTTCACCCTGTGCTGTGACAAAGTGCTACCCAGCTTTAAAAACTAAAGGTGGAGCGAAGCTTCCAATAAAGTGAGTAATAGGCTTGTTCGAGATACTGCGCCTTTCTGGTCAGCGGGAGCAGCCGGGGGCAGTTAGGTGGGGTGTGGGTGGAGAAAAGTAGAGATTCCTCTGCATGTATATGAGCTAGAATAACAGCTATGGATAACAGCTAGTTTACTATTAGGAGAAACTCTAAATTATAAGCACTGAGTGCTGTGTATTATTTATAAGAGAGGAAATTATTTTATATCAAAACGATTCAACTTTTTTTCCCCACCTACATGGTCTACCCAATATTTAAATGCTAGTATTTATTAATATATATATATATATATATATATATATATATATATATATATTTTATAATAACAAAAACAACAATTGTCACAGAAACAATAACTAACAAAGTAACTTGTAATTTAACTTACTTTTAAAATCAAGTAATACATGAAATATCTAAGTTACCTTTTAAACGAGTAACCAGTAATCAGTAATTGGATTAATCAGTATTTTTTTAAGTAACTTTGCCACCACTGCTTGCATTTTTCCCTTTGTGAAACTAAACCAAATCAAACTAGAAAGAAAATGCTTTACGTCAGCAAGCTTGTCAGCTTGTAAAATCGATTCAGACCACAGAAACAAACTGCAGGAGTGAAAACACCTTCACTTTGTATTTCACATTTCTGAAGGGCATCTGCTGTGCGCTTCAAGCATTATCATTTCTGTCTGCATCATGTGTAATATGTCACTGTGTGTGACTGGTATATAACCTTGACCCATGCAAGAAATATTCACAGTGCAATGCATTGCCCCTGGCAGTTATCTATAATTAAACAACCACATTTCATCTTGAAGTGTAGATTTATTCAGCTAATGTAATTTCTCAACACCAAGTATGTGAGTTACTCATAGCAAGGGTTGCCAGGTGAAGGTCACTGAATCTACTTGAACGAGCAGAAGACAAGTTCAAGAAATGTAGAAGGCAGGCTCCAAGTGGTCTACCGGGCTAAGTATGATCAGGAGGTTGCCAGTTCGAATCCTGTTCATGTAGCTTGCCATCGGCTACCGGAGCCCTGAAAGAGCAGAATTGGCCTTGCTCTCTCTGGGTGGGTAGATGGCGCTCTCTCCCCACATCACTCCAAAAGGTGATGTCGATCAGTACAAGGCTGTGTCTGTGAGCTGATGTATCAGTCGCTGCACTTTCCTCAGAGCGTTAGCGTTGTGATGCTACTCAGTAATGCTACATCAGCAGGAGTATGAAAAGAGGCGGAGTCTGACTTCACATGTATCAGAGAAGGCTAGTCTTCACCCTCCTGATGTTGGGGCAACCAACATCAGTGATTAGTTGTTCAGGGGATACCCTAGCAGTCACCTAGTAACCACACAGCAACCTGGGATTCTATAGCAACTTCCAAGTAATACCATAGCAACACCATGCAACCACCTTATATACCATAGCAACTGAATATAAACATCTTAACAACCACCTGGGATTTCACAGTGGCCACCCACTTGCAACCAATTGGGATTCCATAGTGAACACCAAGTAATATCATAGCAACACCATGGAACACCTGGGGTACCATAAAAATTGCATATCAACACCTTAGTTCTAGTTTGTACACTTAATTTCTTGTACACTTCATTTCTACGTAATTTCACACTGTGACTTTGATGTGTTTCTGGTTTTGATACTTACTTCTGGAGAAGGCCACTCTTCTCACACGACTGCAGACCTCCACTGTGTGCCTTTCATACCAGAAATGGCTGTCTATACAATAACTACAGAGAGAGAGAGAGAGAGAGAGAGAGAGAGAAAGAGAGAGAGAGAGATTAGAAGACTGTGCCTTTTGGCCCAAATAACCTTCCATGAGATTTTGAATTCTTTTTAACTTCTTATTTCATGCCATGCACAAGTCCTCCCTGTCACGGCAAAGTGTGGCAGGGTGGACAGTGACAGATTGGATCAAAAAGTGTCATTTGTGGTTAAAAACAATTTAAAAACTACAGATTTGCACCAGGAGGCTTGCCTTCATTCCTGGAACAGTGAATTCTGAATGTTTAGGAAAATATTAGGGTATCTGTCCAATAACTGGATATCAAGAGAACATGGGTCATGCAACAAGACAATGACCCTAAGCACACAAATGGCTCTACCAAAGAATCTATATAGAATAATCTGATCTTAAACCTGACCTTAATCCAATGGAAATGTTGTGGAAGGACCTGATAAACAGTTTTGCTTCAGTTATTGCTGCAAAGTAATAACTGACGGTCACACCAGATACTGAAAGCGATGGTTCACTCCTTTTCCACTCAAAATATGTAATATTGGATCATTTTCCTCAATAAATAAATGGTCAAGTATAATATTTTGTTTCATTTGTTTAATTGGTTTCTCTTAAGGAAGCCCCCATCGATAAGGAGATTTGCACAAGTGCAGTTGCCACACCAAGCCAAGGAAAATCATCTTTTGGGCACTATTGTGCAAAACACTACAATCTATTCATGAAGTTTTTTTTTTTTTTTACCAGATTTTATTGGTGATTCAAAATTAGTTATAGATTTTCGTTCCACTCTTCTTTACAGAATTGTTTTAATTCAGACACATTGGAGGATTTTCCAGCATGAACATCCTGTTTAAGATCATCCACATTATCTCAATCAGACTTTGACTAGACTATCCAAAACCTTTATTTAGTTTTTTTAAGCCATTCAGAGGTGGACTTTATTTGTTTGTGTGCTTTGGGTCATTGTCCTGCTGCAGAACCCAAGTAGACCTGAGCTTGAGGTCATGAACAGATGGCCGAATATTCTCCTTTAGGATTGTCTGGTAAACATCAGAATTCCTGGTTTCATCTATTACAGCAAGTTGTTCAGGCTCTGAAGCAGCAAAGCAGCCCCAGATCATCACACTACCACCACCATGTTTAACATTCAGTATGATGTTCTTTTTCGGAAAGTATTTGTTAATGATTATGTATGATTAATCACAGTTAGTGTATGAAATTGTCATTTAAAGAGTGCTTTTTACATTTACTCAGGTTTTATTTGTCTGATATTAAAGTTGAACTGACTTGCATATAAACACTTTGCTTAATGTGCTCTGATGGTCTACAAATGGAAAAAGTGCAGTACTGTTGCTACTTTCCCTAGGCGTGGTAAAGTCCTGTAAAGATGACTGCAAGAGCACAGCGCAGAATGATCAATGAGGTGAGGAAGAATCCTAGAGTGTCAGATAAAGACTTACAGAAATCTCTGGCACATGCTAACATTTTTGTTGACAAATCTACAATAAGAAAAACATTAAACTAGAATGGAGTTCATGGGAGGACACCACGGAGGAAACCACTGCTGCAAAAAAGCACCTGGATGTTCCACACCAGTACTGGCTAAATATACTGTGGACAGATGAAACCAAAATTGAGTTGTTTGGAAGGAACGCACAACACTATGTGTGGAGAGAAAAAAAGGCAGAGCACACCATCATCAAAACCTCATCCTATCTGTGAAACATGGTGGAGGGAGCATCATGGTTTGGGGCTGCTTTGCTGCCTCAGGGTCTGGACAGATTGGCATCATCAACAGAAAAATGAATTTCCAAGTTAACCAAGACATTTTGCAGGATAGCTTAAGACCAACTGTCCTCCAACTGAAGCTCAACAGAGGATGGATTATGCAACAGGACAACGACCCAAAACATAGAAGTTGCAACTGTATGTGGAGTGTGTATCAGTGTGTGTGTGTTACCTCTGCAGTGATGTTCTGTGGCTGTATCCTCTGCAGAGGCACTGGGAGAAGAACTTGCAGAGCTCAAAGACACATGGCTGCAGCTTCACAGCGCTGACTGTCGGGCTGCTTCCTCTCAGGTCCTCACGCAGAGCTTCGTTAACGTCCTCTCTCTGACTTCCTCTGTAGAAAAGCTCAGATCTCCACGGGCAACCTGCCAGGACAGCACAGAATCTCCCATAGCAACAGGAAATGTCAAAGTGGTGTTATATTTTTCTCCGTCTCAGTTTAAGCCTCTGTTCTTGACGCTGACGCCTGGTCTCGCTGGGAGGCCGGGCTGGTGACAGTGTATTTATAATCGAGGCAGGAGGTAAGGGCACCTTCTCTGAACCTGTGTGTGTGTGTGTGTTTGTGTGTGTGTGTGTGTGTGAGAAACTACTTATACACTCACTAACAAAAATAAATTACGCACCAAATAGAAGTTGTTGGAATGGAATGAAGTTCCCTGTCAGACTTATCTAGCCTGGATCCAAGATGTGATACAGTTGATGGTATAGAGTTATACAGGTTCTGTATTCCATCCTGAAGCACATTTACCCACAGATGTTGCAGCTGGGCCTGTAGATCCTGCTCTACACTCGTAGGTTGCCAAAGCTGCCGTCCCAGCTGGTTCCATAAATGCTTAATTGCTCACAAATCTGGCAACCAGGCAGGACAAAAAATGTAATGTGTTGCAATCTGGTGGAGAAAGACATTCCTGAGAAACCTGTGGTCTATGTGTGGGTGAGCATTATCCTGCTGAAAATTCCAACATATACTGTATGTGTATGCAAAATAAGAGAAAAGCAAAAAAAGACTTCAGGCTGGGGTGGAGGTTCGCCTTCCAGCAGAACAACGACCCTAAACATAAAGCCAGGTCTACAGTGTAATGGTTTACAACAAAACATGTTCCTGTGTTAAAATGGCCCAGTCAAAATCCTGAACCCTAAACCCAATCAAGAACTTGTGGCAAGATCTGAAACTTGCTGTTCACAAACACTCTCCATCTATTCTTAAAGAGCTTGAGCTGTTTTGCAAAGAAGAATGGGCAAAATTTCAGTCACTAGATGTGCAAAGCTGGTGGAGACATACCCCTAAAAGACTTGCAGCTGTAATTGCAGGAAAAGGTGCACACTACACTTTTCCGTTTTCAATCATGCATCATTTTTTTCCCCACTTTTCCACAACTGTATATCACTTTGTGTTGGTATTCCTCATTAAATTCCAATGAATACAGGGGTTTGACAATGAAACTGGAACACCTTGTTTTAGACCACAATGATTTATTGTCTCGATGGACAGTTCTGGTGGAAACAGGAGAGTTGGAGTGAACATTGAATTCTGCCGTGATTTTGTTTTTTGCATACAATCCGGGTTAGCACCCGAACATCCCTTTCAGACAGCTTCCTCTTGCATCCACAGATAATCCTGTTGGATGTGGTTAGTTCTTCTTGGTGGTATGCTGACATTACCCTGGATACCGTGGCTCTTGATAATCAAAGAGACTTGCTGTCTTGGTCACAGATGCTCCAGCAAGACGTGCACCAACAATTTGTCCTCTTTTGAACTCTGCTATGTCACTCATAATGTTGTGTGCATTGCAATATTTTGAGCGAAACTGTGCTCTTACCCTGCTAATTGAACCTTCACACTCTGCTCTTACTGCTGCAATGTGCAATTAATGAAGATTGAACACCAAGCTGCTCCAATTTAGCCATGAAACCTCCCACACTGAAATGACATGTGTTTCAGTTTCATTGTCCAACCTCTGTATTGTGACCGAAACCGATCCCAAAAAGATGGAGACGGTCCGTGACTGGCCCACACCGCGAGACGCAAAAATGGTTCGCAGCTTCGTGGGGCTCGCCTCGTATTACAGCCAGTTTATTAGGGGGTTCGCGGGCGTGGCAGCGCTGCTTCATGCTCTGACTAAGCCTAGTGTGAAATTCCGCTGGTCTGACGAGGCGGAGCGGGCATTCGAGGAGCTAGATTCTAGCGTATCCGAAGGTGTCTGAGAGTTTCATTGTGGATACTGATGCGAGCGACCACGGCCTCGGAGCAGTCTTGTCGCAGGTTCAGGACAGCTCCGAGCGCGTAATAGCGTATTATAGCCGCCGCCTGGACAAGGCGGAGCGCAACTATTGCGTAACGCGCCGGGAACTACTCGCAGTGGTCGAAAGCCTTAAACATTTCCGAGCGTACGTGTATGGGGTGCCCTTTCTGCTGCGCACCGACCACGCCTCGCTACAGTGGCTCATGCGTTTCCGCGAGCCCGAGGGCCAACTCGCGCGCTGGTTATCTAGACTCCAGGAGTTTAGTTTTGAGGTTGTGCACTGCCCGGGCCGTGGCCACAGTAACGCGGATGCTTTGTCGCGCCGGCCGTGTGTGGCCGCCGACTGCAAACATTGTGCTCGTGCTGAGGAGAAATCTGCTGAGACTGCACGCTGCGCTGCAATCTCAGGGGATGTTACTGGCGCTGTCAGGGTGGTTCAGGTGTCCGTAGAGCAGCTCCGCGATGTGCAACGGGCGGATCGTGAATTATCGCGGGCAGTACACACGCTCAGTGCGAACGTCACACCGTCGTGGGGGGAGGTGGTGCCGCTGGGCCCGATTGCTAAGACGTTGTGCTCCAACTGGGCTAGTTTTAGTTTGTCCGACGGCGTGCTGTGCCATACCTGGGAGGATCCGGCGAACGGGCGGCGCGTTTTTCAGGTGGTGGTACCGCAGGCGCTTAGGGGATCGGTCCTACGGGGAGTTCATGGGTCACCTGGGGCTCGGCACTTTGGTGTCACCAAGACTCTGAAGCGCCTGAGGCAACGCTTGTATTGGCCTGGGTGTAGGACCGACGTGGAACTCTTCGTGCACTGCTGTGACGTGTGCGCTGCCAAGAAGGGCCCCTCGAGGGCGCCCCGCACCCCACTTCACCCTTACCAGTGCGGCAGCCCGATGGAGCAGGTGGCCGTGGACGTGCTGGGCCCCTTTCCGGTTATGGACTCTGGAAATAGTTTTGTTCTGGTGGCGATGGACTATTTCATGAAGTGGCCAGAGGCTTACGCGGTGCCGGACCAAGGGGCGGTCACTACTGCGGATATCCTGTTGCGGGAGTTCTTTTGCAGATTCGGGGTTCCGGAAGAACTGCACAGCGACCAGGGGAGAAATTTTGAGTCGGAGGTCATGGCGGAGGTCTGCCGCATCCTGGGAATCCATAAGACCAGGACGACGCCCCTTCATCCGCGGAGTGACGGACTGGTGGAACGCACCTGGCGGCGCAGTTGGCCATGGTGTTGGACAAGAACCAGCGTGACTGGGACAGGCACCTGCCGGTAGTGCTGCTGGCCTGTCGCTCCGCTGTGCAGGAGACGATGGGATTCACGCCGGCTCTGCTTATGTTCGGGCGCGAACTGAGGACGCCGGTCTCCCTGGCTTTTGGGGGCCTCCTGACGGGGGCGGGTACGCTTCGGACACGCCCACTTTCGTCTCGGACCTTTCGTCTCGGACCAGTCTGCTGCCGGGCAGAAGCAGAAGCGTGCGTACGACACGCGCTGCTTTGGGGACCCGTTGGCGGTGGGGGCGAGGGTTTGGCTATATAACCCTCAGCGGAAGAAGGGACTGTGCCCGAAGCTCCAGTCGGCCTGGGTGGGTCCGTGCTTGGTGCTGTCCAGGCTGGGGGAGGTGGTGTATAAGATCCGGTGGGGCAGACGCACTATGATTGTGCACCATGATAGGCTGGCCCCCTATAGGCCGAGACTGTTGGACGCTGAGGACTGCGGTGCGGAACCTGCCGGCCTTGCACCCGTGCCTGATCTGAACTCTGGCTCGTCTGAGCCGCTGGCAGGCGGTGCCGTGCCCGGCCCCTCCAGGCTGCCGTGGGCACGGAGGCCGCCCGCCCGCCTTGATGACTTTGTTTGCGACTGATTGTGAAAAAAAAAAAACGAAAAAAAAAAAAGAAATGTTTTGTTGTACACGGGGTTTGTGTTGGGTTGGTGGGGTCGCCGGGACGGCTGACCCTTGGGAGGGGGGCTATGTGGCGGCTCTGGGTTGGGTGTGTGGCTGCCTGTAGGCATGTTTCTGTTCTTCTGTGTGTGGGGCCTTATGTGTTTTGTTGTGCTGTGTTGCTCCAGCCTACGTAGCTGGTACCTCCCCCGTAACCTAGGGTATGGGGAGGGGCCATGCAGATGGGTGCTGTTTAGGGCACTCACCGTAAAGTAAGTGAGTAGTGAGTTTAGTCACTTGGTTCTGTGGGTAGCCTATTTGATAAGTTGGTTTAGCTCTCCTAGTCTTGTTAAAGACTGTAAGTGAGTGGCAAGCTTGTTAAACAAAAGAGCTTATGAGCATTCATCATGAGTCTCACGGGTCTTCCTTTCTCTTCCACGCCACAGTATATTTACGTTTGTGGTTTTAATGTGAAGAAAAAATATGGAAAAGTTCAAGGGGTATGAATACTTTTGCAAGCCACTGTACCAAAACACACTTTTCTTTAGTCTTGTGGTTATAATGTACACCTCTACACATGAACTGAAGCACCTACAGTTACAGAGTGGAGATGCAGTGCTTCCGGGACTGAGCTTAAACATGAGCTTCTACTGACCTCTGGTGGTGAATCTTATTTTCACATGCACTTACATAGAATGGACGTTAGAGGTCTCTCTCCTCACACACACACACACACACACTTAGAACAAGTAAGAGCTCTTAATGTCCACTGCCCCTCATAGTAACTGTGTATTAGTGTGTGTGTGTGTGTGTGCTGAGATTTTTCGATGTGCTTTTAACCTTTCCTGGCCCTGCCAGTCAAACCCCTCTCCAGGGGAATCCTGCAGCGTTGCCATGGACACTATCACCAGCGCCATCCTGCCTCCCCTCAAATCGAATCAGTGCTGTGGAAACAATCACGTTAACCCCGTCCGGGCACCGCCGAACCACCACTGACTCGTTATCTGAATTAAAGGTCAAAGGTCAGTCAGTGTGAGTGCTAGATTGTGCATTTAGCTGCTGTGTGTGTATATACTGGTATCAGAGTGATGATACTCAGGTATGATGTTGAGTGCGCACACATGCACTTCATAATCTCACATTAACTCACCTCAACATGCCTTTTGCAATCATTTTGTCCCCCGTGGGCAATGCTAAAATCACTATTACAAACTGTACAGTAGGCAAGACTTTCACTGTTTTTTACTTTTACCGGACATGGATATACTTTAGAGTCATCTGAGGTGAAGTGCATTTTGATAGGAGCCATGATGGTCCTGAACGCATCCCTTCCACAGGTGAATAAAAGAACACTATCTGCCCACACTAAAAACTGATTGGCTGACTCACAGACTCCTTGTAAAAAACAGGCCAATCAAAACCCTCTCTGTTTTGCATGCGTTTCATGAATATGCAAATAAAGGGAGCGTCTTTCTCTTCCTCTACCTCTCTTTACCACACGTGATTTGGGAGTGAAAAGTCTGTGTTGCCTGTGTGCACTTTTGTGTTTCACTCGTTCTAGATTCAAGGAGATTTTATCTGACTTGCAGGCATAAGGGAGCCGTTATTGATATGCGGTAGACTCCCGCAACTTCCGGGAGACTTGGGACGTCTGCATATGTTCTGTACTGTGAAGAGTACAGTGAGAATCAGTCAGGGAGGATATGAAGAGAGCATTTGTCCATGGTACCACCTGCAAACTCATTCTCTTTTGGGGAATCTCTCTGGCTTGTCACTTTCACTTGCACCAAAGCTGGTGAACTTATTTCACAATCGCTTATGCTTCCTAACTGAGTTACTTTAACCAACTGGAAGATAAAGAAGGTTACCAGGAAACATAAATGATTACAAATTTACAAAACATGCCAGACTTCTCAGCATTGAGTTGTAGAGGTTCCTAATGGTGTCCTGTGATAATCCATCCCACACAGTTCAAATGTTGGGGGGGAACTCTAAATAGTAATTTTCACCTGAGAATATTAGACCTATGTGGATGTGTAATGACTTTTAACATTTATTTTTAAGTTGTCTGACCAAAGGAGGATGGGCCCCCCTTATACATTAGCCTTGATAGTACATGTGATAATATAAGGTACATGTGAGTCTTGGTTTCTCATAAGATTTTTTCCTCTTCCAGCTCTGAGGGAGTTTATCCTTTCCTCCATCGTTCACTAGGGGTTCTGTGTTGTATGTTCAGTGTTTTGTCTGATTTTCTGTCCTGATACCAAATTTCTGTGAATCTGTTTTGCGACATCAGTTGTAAAAAACGCCATAAAACTACATTTGATTTGGTTTGATCTGTAAAAGTGTGTGTAATAAAGACCAAAGGTAATCTGGCATGAAAGGAAATTGCACCCCACACCATGACACCAGACTTGGTGCTGACCACAGTTTCTCTATACACAGATTCTTTAATCAAGACAATGATCGAACTCATCACTAAGAATGACCTGAGAATGAACTACTAACCAAGTTCTCTTCCTCTCAGGTAAATCCTTCTGGGTGCTATTTAACTATTTATTTGATAATCACTGTATGTAGATACAGATACAGCTATAGACCAATCATGGAGGCGAGAAGGCGGGAAGATGTCTCAAAAAGATGAGTCTAGATAAGTTCAGTAAAACGATTGAAATCTGCACTTTTGAATTAGTTTTAATGTCACTTAACACAACCTCAGTAAGTATAAATATGGTTCGTTAAATAATAGTTTTTCTATAATAGTTTTTCTACACTGCTGACTGAAAGTTTAGTTTCGGGGTCCAGCAGTACATATCTAAATTTAGTCTGAAGTTTTCTCAGTGGTTCAGAAGCTGGTTGTGCGTCAGCGCCGTGAGTTTCTTGGCGTTCAGTGTGCGCTCTGGATAAGTCCCACCAGTGCCAATGCCAGTTGGCTAAATCAAACTCAAACAGGAAGAATCACTTGGTTTGGAGTTGCTTGAATAAGAGTCACACAGGACAGTGGAAAGTAGGGCTGCAACAAATGACTATTTTTACGATTTTTGATTATAATCAAGTAATCTATGATTTACTGAAGCACAGGATGAATTATTTGGATCATAAACAATGAATGTTGTTGTCCTACTAGTAAAACATACCAGTCAAAAGTTTGGGCACACCTTAAATTCAGTGGTGAAGAAGTTCCTTATATAAAAAGTTATCCAAACTTTGAAAACAAACCACAATATGTTTTATATTTTAGGTTCTTCAAAGTAGGGACCTCTTGCTTCACCTGGAATACAGGCTTTCAGTTAACAGCTGTGCTTAACTCGTCAAGAGTTAATTATTTAAATTACTTGAAGAGGTAGAGTTACAGGTATACAGTGAATATCTCTATTTGAGTAATGTTCTAATCCAGATTATGACAAGAACTTCTCAACTAATTAAAGAAAACGAAGTTTGAAAGTTTGAAAGTATCATCGAGTTTAGTCGCAAAAACCATCAAAAATGTTATGATGAAACTGGCTCTCATCAGGACTGGCCCCAGGAAAGCAAGAGCAAGAGTTTCCTCTGTTGCACAGGATCAGTTTATCAGAGTTACCTGCTGTGGTGTATTACAATGGTAAAACTGTATTCATATGAAATTGTAATAAGGAGTCTGTCTGTCTGGAGTGAGGGTCCTCTGAGAGATGGTGGAATGTTGAGCCAAGAGCAGAAAAACACCATTACATCTGTTTTACGTTAAATTGTTGGACTCAGGCCTGAAAACATACATGTCCGTTTATGGTAAAGAAACGTGATACGCGTTGATCTTAACGTATAAATACTCTGGGAACAAAGAGAGAAGGAAGGAGAGAGCTTCAGACACCGTGAATTAGGACAACTCATCTCCCACTGTATCTTCTGGAAATTTGTTATAATAAACTTAACCTGATTGATAAAACTAGAAGACAGTGTGTTAAGTTTCATTTCTTCAAGAACCATCCATCAAGAGAAGACACCACACTGCCTCAGAAAGTAGAGTCACCTAAATGCTTCACAGAGTGTTTTGGTTTGTTTTACACTTTTATGTTACTACATGATTCCTTATGTGTTCCCTTATAGTCTATATCACTTCACTATTCATTTACAATTTAGGAATAGTACATTTTTAGGAAGTGAGGACTTTTTAGTGACGTCACCAAAATGACACATAAGTCTACTGAGGCCCCGCCCTACCCTAACCTTACCTGAACATGGCTGCAGCTAGTGTTTTCATACTGTAACCCTTTTTTTTCTGGGCATGCTCTGTACATGTGACAGACAGCTGCTCAGTCTGTATGTTTTCAGTGCAGCTCTGAGTCCAGAGATTTTGAGACTAGAAGAATTTTCAATATAAAAGCTAATAGAGGCAATGAAGCTCTATTCAACATTATTATGCTTAAACCTTGCTACTTTTGCGTAGAGTACCACTTGATGAGAGATCTTCAACAGCCAGACTTGCCTTTATGATATATTCAAAAACAATTTGCCAAGTTGAAATCATTGGACTGAGAGATGCAGCATGGTCGTTTCAAATAATTGCTTACCATTAACGCCATTTGCTAGCGAACCATCTTCAGAATCATAATCGGAATCAGAATCTTTATTCGCCAAGTACCAAAAGTACAAGGATTTTTTCTTGGTGCAGGTATCAACATCCAAATAAAATAAAATATAAAAAAAAATATGATAAGATAAAGTGCACTATACGCTGAATACGGTAACTCTGTATAAGACTGTAGATTATACAGTAGTTTATATAAATGATATAATATAGTGTACTATAATATAAAATGGTATAATAAAATGCTGTGTAGCCAATAGAAGTAGTTGAAAAATGTAAAATTTAAAGTTAAAATAGAGAGATGTAAGAAGGGTCCTTATTTAAGAGAGTAATGGCCTGGGGGAAAAAAACGGGTTGGTCCGAGACTTTAGAGCCCTCAAATTTGGTTTTCGCAAGGATGGAAGCTACTGGAAGAAAAAGTAACCAGCGTGTGAGGGGTCAGTCGTGATCTTTGCTGCCCTCTTCTTTATTCTAAATGGATAGAGATCTTTAAGCGTAGTTAGCATAAAAAGATCATCATCTTTTTATGACCACTTGCTCTGGACTTGAAGTGTATTATCTTCAGCAAATGAATGTTTGGGCTTCTAGCTACTGGCATTTTCAGCAGGATAATGCTCACCCACACACAGCATGGGTTTTCTCAGGAATGCCTCTGCCAGACTGTAACACTTCCTTCCTATCACCAATAGAGCATTTATGGGGCATTTACGGGGAACCTGTATACCTCCATGGCCAATCGTATCTCATCTTGTATCCAGACTAGAGGTGCCAATAGGTTACTACAGCCTACTTTCACTTTCAAACGTATACTTTCACTGTAATACTGTAATCACCTACAAATATCATCATCACATTCAAACATATAACGTTTCATTCTATTCCAACAACTCCTACTAATGAGTGTAAAATTACTGTGCAAAAATGATTGAAGTCACAACACAAATAATATCAATCATGCAATGTGCAAACATGACAGCGCTAAATTTAAAATTTCAAGCAAGGACACACATGAAATGATTAATGTTACCTTTCAGTTCAGCAATCACCGGATGTCTTTGCTCTTGGGTCACTAATCAATGACTGTCTATGGAAGTTTGATTGATGGTCAGATGTTTCCACCCAAAATACTCCCACTTCCAAATCCCCTGGTTATTTTTTGTTACAACAATCTTATAAAAAACATTTTTCATATATTATAACTGTTATAATATAATATAATATAATATAATACAATACAATATAACAGCAAGCTTTTTTGGCTATCACGTTCACATGGAAAAAATGAAGTATACCACTTTAAAATGAGTTACTCTGATTTTACTAATTAAAGGTACAGTACAGGCCAAAAGTTTGGACACACCTTTTCTTTTTCAATGCGTTTTCTTTATTTACATGACTGTTTACATTGTAGATTCTCACTGAAGGCATCAAAACTATGAATGAACACATGTGGAGTTTTATGTACTTAATAAAAAATGACCTGGCCTCCACAGTCACCGGACCTGAACCCAATCCAGATGGTTTGGGGTGAGCTGGAGCACAGAGTGAAGGGAAAGGAGCAACAAGTGCTAATAAACACCTCTGGGAACTCCTTCCTTCAAGACTGTTGGAAAACCATTTCAGGTAACCACCTCTTGAAGCTCATTGAGAGAATGATGCCAAGAGTGTGCAAAGCAGTAATCAGAGCAAAGGGTGGCTATTCTGAAGAAACTAGAATATAAAACATGTTTTCAGTTATTTCACCTTTTTTTGTTAAGTAGATAAAACTCCACATGAGTTCATTCATAGTTTTGATGCCTTCAGTGAGAATCTACAATGTAAACAGTCATGAAAATAAAGAAAACGCATTGAAAAAGAGAAGGTGTGTCCAAACTTTTGGCCTGTACTTTATATGTTTGAGTAAAATGAACATTGTTGTTTTATTCTATAAACTGCGGACAAAATTTCTCCCAAATTGTATACAAAAAGATAATTGTCACACTCCTCTCTACCTGATATCACCAGTCTCTGGTCTCGGGACTACGATACCCAGAATGCACCTCACACTGACATCTCTTCCCATTACAATCACATGACACTGCACATGGCACTGCCAGTAAGTTCATCACCAGAATATTGATTTCACCTGTTCCCCACCATATATGTGTACATCTTCACTTCACTCACTCCTTGAAGAATATTGAAGGTTATCCTCTCTACAAAGCATTTATCTTTGCCTGTGTTAGCCCGGTTTTTGGGTTTTACCGATTTTTTTCTGTGTTTGACCCTTGGACTGATTCCCGTTTATGGTATGTTTATCCTCTCTGGCTGCCATTTACCGGTATTGACTCGTTTTGACCTCCTCTTGTCATAATAATCATTAGTCATTTACAGCATTTATTTGCAGGAAATAAGGAAAAGATTCAATGCTTTCAGACCTCAAATATTTATTTAGAAACAACAACATTGCTAATGCTTTAAGAGTTCAGAAATCAATATTTGGGGTAATGTCCCTGAATTTTAATCACGGCATGCATGCACCTTGGCATGCTCTCCTCCACCAGTCTTACACACTGCTTTTGGGTGACCTTATGCTACTCCTTGCATCACAAACTATCTGTCTCTTTTCAAAATGAACGAAGGGAGTAAAGTATCTAATTGTCAGCCGGTTTGTTTAAGTCTTCATTTAGCAGGAGTGAAGAAGCTACAAACCTAGACAGCGTAGCAAGAATTACAAAATGTACAAATAATTACACAATTTATTTGTAATTTATAACTACAAGATTATAAATAAGTATATATATATATAAATAAGTATATACATATAACCAAATAAACAATAAATATTCAATATAAAGTATGTTTTTATAAAATTTGGCAATAAATTAATTTGATATTGAGTCTAAATACCCACTCTATATCACACTGTTGCTACATGATCTGTAACTCTCTCACTTGGTGCTACAGTGTCCTGATTTTCACTATATTGTAGATGATTTGTGGGCATCAGAAAGGCACTATCAGTATGCGCTGGAATCGTGGAAATCATAGGAAAAATGATATGTCTGCATTTTTCCACAAAGCATCTCATTCATGCATTCACTCAGTCACTTAAGCTAATCTGACTAGCACAGTATTAGCATTTAGCATATAGCATGTGAGGACTGTACTCACCTGGTTTCTCTGTTGCTGGGGCTTTGGTGGTAGCTGGAGTGGTTGTAGTGGTATCAGCAGGTTGCTGGGTAGTCACTGGGAGAGTAGTGGGTGTCGTTATTGCTGTTGAAGGAATGGAAGAGGGCGTGGCTGTCCTGGAAACAAAGGTGCGTGACGGTTGCCTGGTAACAGCGCTGGACATTAGCGTGGTTGATGGCTCCGCTGGCACGGGGACCGTAGTTCCTCTGGCTGTTGTGGGAAGAGCTGTTGGTACTGTTGGTACAGCAGTGAGTCTTGTCGTTATCAAAGTCGTTACCTGATTGGTTGTGAGTACAGCCTGTGATGTGGTCATGCTAACGCTAGCAGAAACAGTTGCTGGTTTGCTTTCAGTGGTACTCATCACTGTTGTAATGGGAACAGGTGATGGACTGGTTGTCATGTGAACGACCGATTGTTCAGTTTGCCAGAGTGTACTGGAATGCTCAGAAACAGGAGGAACTCCAGTAGATGTAGATGATGTCATGGCGGCCATGATGGGTTGAGTTGCTGTAGAAATAGCAGGAGGCAAAGTACCTGTAGATACAGTAACAGTGCTCAAGATTAAGAAGTGTTAAAAACATTGAAATATTAGAAAGTGAAAAAAGATATATAGTAATAAAATATAATTAATTGCAGGTGTGGTCTGATTAGACACTCTACTGCCCTATAAAAAGCTCTTAGAGAATTCATTTTGATAGTGCACCTCTTGGTGAGAAATGACTGCCTATTAGACATGACTTTATAATGAGCTGGAAGACATTTTGTTCAATTAAAATGAATTGATTGGAGCAATAAACCAATTAAAGGTGTCCTTCTGCTAAAATCCACTTTTTTTCTTGTTCTTTGTGAAATACTATAGGTCTCTCTGAGTTGTATATGGATGCTGCACATGAAACTCTTAAACCTCCATTGTCTGAGGTTGCTAGAAAAAGAAAATGTGTTACATTCTATGTCTACGTCAACCCGTGAATTAGTATTTATGACCTTGGTTTCTGTGTTGTTTGTGCAAATAACGCATCAGTGTTATACACTTTGCCCAGTAATTCAGGGCTAAGGAACAAATGGTTAGAATTTGTCTATGGAACACCACCAGCAAAGTACGATTGAGAAAGGTAGGTGTGTATGTTTAGAACATTTCTGTTTACACTAGCTACTTAGCTTGCTAGCTGTCTTGTGTAAGCAGAGGTGGGTAGTCCAGGTCCAGAAAGTAAAAAAAAATCCTTCCTGGGGTTTTGTTCCCACTGCATGAGCGGCTCTGCTGCAACTTAGCCAACAAAACCCTGTGGTGAATGTTTTACTTTCTGGACCTGGACTACCCAACTCTGTGTGTTTACATCGGTTTAAATATGATCTCCGGTGGATTTTACATTTTACAGAGACTCTAAGACTAGATCAGTGGCTGAACTGCACTTAACAGGGCATTATTACACATGTTGTAAAGTAACATATGACAATGCAACTACTGTTATTGGTGTAAAAATATCTTTATTTTTAAACGTTTCTGATTTCTGTTTTTTTGTACAGTTTTCCCCAATAACATTATCCTTTTATTCTGATATTGTAATCACTTACTTGTATCATAACTACACACAATTAAATCAACTAACCGCTTGGTTCTACCTTCCACCCCACAAACAGTCAATTTTCATGGCTTTACGGCAAATATATCTACGCTGATGGGTGTGGTGGTGTTGAAGTGAGTTGTGTTTAGCTAAATTTCTGGTGTATTGCTATCTTGGCAGCGGAAAACTCAGGTGCACCACTGACTGAATTGAACCCTGACATCAGTCAACCTTCAAAAGTTCATTGCTATCTTGGCAACGCAGGTACACCCCTGCCCGTTACA